>NC_079542.1:36144911-36147411 GCF_015846415.1 Triplophysa dalaica
CTAGAAACAAATCGCTTCTGGGAACATTGGAACACACTTAACAAACCCCACCATGAAGATCTTCCCATTCAGAATGGAGACGTATGGATAAAGCACTTCTCAAACCTCTTTAGTAAAATAACCAAGAACCATGAACAAACTAACCTACACAACAAACTATGCACTCTGGAGTCAACAATTAAAGATTACCAAAACCCTTTAGACTATACAATTACACTCGCTGAGCTAGAACAAAATATACCAAAACTTAAATCCCAAAAAGCAAGTGGTATCGACGGTATCCTAAACGAGATGATTAAACACGCAGACCAAAAACTTACACTCGCCATCCTCAAACTGTTTAATATCATCTTTAGTACAGGTATATTTCCCACAATCTGGAACCAAGGTCTCATAACTCCAATCCATAAAAGTGGAGACAAATTCGACCCTAATAATTACCGCGGAATATGTGTAAACAGTAATCTAGGTAAACTCCTCTGTAACATTCTTAACAGCAGACTTCTCCAATATCTAAACAACCAAAACATCCTGAGAAAATGCAAATTGGTTTCAAACCCAAATACCGCACATCCCATCATATATACACTCTTCGTACCTTAATTGACAAAGAAACAAACCAGTCCTACAGTACACTACACTATTTAACATTTACATGAATGAATTAGCTGGAGCTCTAGAACAGTCACCAGCACCCGGTCCGACCTTACAAGACACCGAAGTGAAATGCCTCCTGTTTGCAGACGATCTGGTGCTGCTGTCACCCACAAAAGAGGGTCTACAGCAACATCTGGACACCCTGCACACTTTCTGCCAAACATGGGCCCTATCGGTTAACCTTAAGAAGACTCGAGTCATGATATTCCAAAAAAAGCCCAGTAGCCAAAATCAACATCACCGTTTCAAACTAAACAACGTGCCCCTAGAACACACCAAGAACTACACATATCTTGGTATAAACATTAGTAACACCGGAAACTTAAACAAGGCTGTGAATGACCTGAGAGACAAGGCACGAAGAGCCTTTTACGCAATCAAAAAGAATATTAAAATTGACATCCCAACCGTAATCTGGCTGAAAATAATACAATCATTTATAGAACCAATCGCGCTGTATGGAAGTGAGGTTTGGGGTCCTCTCGCCAACCAAGAGTTCACCAGATGGGACAAACACCCAATAGAGATTCTGCAAACAGAAATGTGTAAAAACATTCTACGGGTACAGAGAAAAACTCCAAACAACGCCTGCAGAGCAGAATTAGGACTGTATCCTCTAATCATTAAAATACAAAAAAGAGCTTTAAAATTCTACACACACCTTAAGAACAGCGACACAGACACACTCCATCACAAAGCCTTAAGTCATCAAGAGCTGAGCCCAGAGAGAAACCCCTTCATCCAACTGATCTCACAACTAACTCTACAACCCCAAACATGCCCAAGTCAACCCCAAACCCCAGCCAGACTAAACCAAATGATGAAAAGACAAAAAGAGAAATATGTCAAACACTGGACAGAAGCAACAGCTCAGCAAAGTAAACTGGAATGCTATCTGTCACTAAAGAGAGAATATAAAGTGTCAGAATACCTCACAAGCGTATCAGACCCTAAACTAAGAAAAGTGTTGAGCATGTACAGACTCAGTGATCACCAGCTCACTGTAGAGACGGGCAGACACAGACACACATGGACACCGAGAGAAGAGCGACTGTGTCCACACTGCACACACAATCAAGTGGAAACAGAGCTGCACTTTCTCCTCTCCTGTCCCAACTACACACACATCAGAGAAACATTCTTCCCCCAGTTTACAAACTTACACAAAGACTTTGACCAGTTTCAACAAAAGGACAAGATCTCATACAGACTGGGAGAAAAGTCAAGAAGCTCAAACCTGCTGCAAGATATGTCAAGTCCTGCCACGACCAAAGAACAAGCAGCACAACACAACACAACACAACACTGACAGGACAACACACACAAACTGACACTATCACCCTCATTGAGAACTTTAATAAAAACTCTTTTTCTGTTTATATTGAGATGTATATATATATAGATTTTTCCTTATAGACTTTTAATTTTATTCTATCTTATTTTTGATCTTAATCTGTATTTCTGCATGTTTATATTTAATCTTGTGCTTTGGCAATGTAAATTTTCTTTTATCATGCCAATAAAGCTCCTTTGAATCTTGAATCTTGAATCAAAGAGAGAGACGGACAGAGAGAGAGACAAAGAGAGAGAGAGACCAGAGAGAGAGACCAGAGAGAGAGAGACAGAGAGAGAGAGAGAGAGAGACCAGAGAGAGAGAGACCAGAGAGAGAGAGAGAGAGACAGAGAGAGAGAGAGAGAGAGAGAGAGAGAAAGAGACCAGAGAGAGAGAGACCAGAAAGAGAGAGAGAGACCAGAGAGAGAGAGAGAGTCAAGAAGCTCAAGTCAAGAAGCTCAAACCTGGCTGCAAGATATGTCAAGTCCTGCCACGACCAAAGAACAAGCA
>NC_079542.1:36149911-36157411 GCF_015846415.1 Triplophysa dalaica
GTTCAAGATAGAGACACATAGGCAGAAAGAGTGAGACAGAGATATATATATATATAGAGAGAGAGAGAGAGAGAGAGAGAGAGAGATGAAGACTTTTTTAAAAGTTCGAGATAGAGACACATAGGCAGAAAGAGTGAGACAGAGATATATAGAGAGAGAGAGAGAGAGAGAGAGACTTTTAAAAGTTAGAGATAGAGAGATAGAGATACATAGACAGAAAGAGTGAGACAGAGATATAGAGAGAGAGAGAGAGAGAGAGAGAGAGAGAGAGAGACTTTTTTAAAAGTTCGAGATAGAGACACATAGGCAGAAAGAGTGAGACAGAGATATATATATATAGAGAGAGAGAGAGAGAGAGAGAGAGACTTTTAAAAGTTAGAGATAGAGAGATAGAGATACATAGACAGAGAGAGAGAGAGATAGAATGAGAGAGAGGAGAGATAAAGACAGATAGAAAGAGAGAGCGAGCTTCAGCAACCTGATGTTGTGTTCTTTAACATCTGACTGACACAAACATGATCTCCCGGCGTGTCTGAAGCGTGTGTGTGTTCTGAGGTGTGTCATGTTATAAATCATCTGAATCTCTCCTGACGTCTGTGGTGTTCTGCTCTGCAGAGGTTTTGGAGTTCATGAGCAATATTTGATGTCTCTGAACCTATTTTGGAAGTGTCCAGGGTTCAGTCTTCAGGACACACAGATGTAACTGTACAGCTTGAGTTAACTATTAGTCATTAAGAAACAAAAGAAATCATATTATTAAGTGTGAGACTTAAGAGACGTTCATCTGTCATCGTTCATTCTCTCGCATGTGGTTGTAAATCTGCATGCGAGTCTTCAGTGAAAGAAGATATTTCGAGAAACGTCTCGGTGGTTTTGTGTTCATACAATTGACGTCAATAAAGTTATTCAAAATATCTTCTTTCATATTCTGAAGGAGAACCAAACTCATACAGTTTCACTGCAAAAAAACACTTTTATACTTAGTATGTTTGTCTTGTTTTCCAGTATAAATGTCAAAAAGTTCTTGAATCAAGATGCATTTCCTTGATGAGCAAAACGACCCAAGAAAATAAGTCGTGTTTTTATAACAAAAGTATGAAATTTTCGATATTTTTGTCCGTCATGAAAAAATTCGGACTGGGTTCGATTTTCTGCGTTTTTCCCATCAGTAATTTAATGGATGTGGATAATGAAATTTTCTGTGTTGATATGAATCTAGCGAGAGTTTGTAACCACTGTGACTTTTTATTTTAATGTTGGTTTTAGTTTAAACTAGGGCTGTCAAACGATTTACCGCGATTAATCACATCCACAATAAAAGTCTGTGTTTACATAATGTATGTCGGTTTATATTTATTCAGTATTTATAAACACATACATGTACACAATATGAATATATTTAGAAAATGTTTAGTTAAGCGGCTAAACATATATTACATCTAATTTTGAGAAAGAATCTAAAAATCGTGAATCAATGTTTAATCGAATTCTGACACCAGGTATGGATATAAATCGAATCGTGAGGTACCAAAAGATTCGCACCCCTAAAAAATAATCTTGAATTAAGTGACTAAGAAAAGGATCATTTTTGTCTCCGAAATTTCTGCACGTTAAAAAATCCATACGCCCTCACTAAAATTCGGCCTGTAAGCAAAAAGACCTAAAATCATTTTTTCACCCTGTTGGCAGATTTGTCCGAAAATTGCATATTTTTTGTCTAAAAACACGACAAATTTCCTCAGGTCGTTATGCTCATCAAGAAAATGCATCTTGATTCAAGAACTTTTATCCATTTGTAATGGAAAAAAAGACACTAAATATGATAGTCGTTTTTTTGTGGTGTTGACATCAACATGATTCATAAATCTGTGTGATCTGAGAGACCTGCGATGAAGAAAACGAGCTCTATGAAGACCATAAGGAGTTTTTTCTCTGTGATATAAACTTGACGATGTTTGTGTTCTCGCGTTCAGAGAGCCATATTCACTTTATGACTACGACTCTCGGGCTCTCGGAGAAGCCTCTGCGTCCTCCATTTTCTCTTCAGATGTCTCTTCAGCCTCTGCATTAGCCCGGCTCTCTCCAAACCCTTGATGCCTGTCATACGCTCGCCCCCCCATCTCAATTTTCATCTTGAGGGTGCTTGATGTGGTTTGGTGGAATGGCAGTTTCATTGTCAGTGCGGCTGGTAATGGGTCTTGAGAGGCGGTGGATGGCAGCTCTCTCCCGCTGCCTCCATTAGCTAATGCCCTCTTCTATCAGAGCGCAGATGAAAGAAGCGCACCATCCCTCTTTTCTCTGCGACTCGCAGCCTGTTGTTATGCAAACCGCTCGTCAGAGAGCCTCGTCTCCTCTACACACGCGTGCTCTCATCCCAACACGTTGCCAGTCCAAACACACGAACATGCCTGACATCATCACACATCAACCTTTGTCTTCTTGATACGATAGCTTTGTGTCGTTTGGGTTTGTCTCGCGCTCATCTTCATTTGCATATGTTGTCTGTTTATGACTAACCAATGAGAGTAGAGATCAGAGCTGTCACATTATCAGATTTGCAAAGGACTCCATTGTCACGGGCACGATACAAATATGTAATGATGTCGCTCAAATTCATATGGAATTTTGTGTGTTGATATGAATGTAACAAGTTTGTAACCACTGTGACTCTTCATTTTAATTGACTAAAAGTTAGTTTCCACGCTGAGTTTTATTTCATTTTTAATTTGTTAAAAAGTTATTTTTATGTTGGTTTTATTTTAAACTAGGGCTTTCAAACGATTAATCGCGATTAATCGCATCCAGAATAAAGTCTGTTTTTACATAATATATGTTGGTGTACTTGCATATTCATTTAGTATTTATAAACACAATACATAATCACATGTACACAATATGTATATATTTTGAAAATGTTTACATGTATTTATTTATATTTGCCGATAATTAAAATTATACATAAAAAAAATTTCAAATTGAAATAAAATAATTTTCCTTTAAAAAATGCAGTTTCTTTTGAAATTCAAAATTCAAATGCAGAGTACACAGACATACAATATGTTAACCCAAACTTTTATTCTGGATGCGAGTTATTGTTTGACAGCTCTAGTTTAAAGATTTCTTATCTTCATTTAGTTGATTTTTCCACATAATATTTAGGGCTACGTTTGATTTGTTTGATACGAAGAGAAGTGTATCCGTAGCTTTAGTTGACTATAAGGCACTGAATTATCATCATACACGTGTAACAACACAATAGAATTGATCACAGTTATTAATATCACGGTATATCGTGACAGCTCTAGCTGAGAGCTGAAGTCTCTTTCAGTTAAAACAGTTAGTGATCATCACATTTGCTTGTTGTAGCGTGTCAGCTGCGTATGATTTATGGCCGTCCCCTTTCCCTCCGCAGGTTCAGCCGCTTCGGTTTACCCCAGTAACCTTCATTTGTCAAGTTAGTCACTCTTGTTTCTACATATGCCGCTGTGTTTCTTCATTTCCATCATCTGCATTGGCTTCGTCTTCTCGCTACGCTTTACATGACGCGGTGCGGGAGGCGGGGTTTGTTATGTCACGTCCTGTAGACTCATCGTCAGCTGTGACATTCAGCCTTCAATGTTAGAATGTCTTTCATTTCTTCAGCGTGTTGGTTAACGCTTGCGGATAAGAAGAGAATAACATTTTTCTTTTCATTAGAGATGCTCTTGTGCGGCTTCTGTCTTCATCCTCTTCAAGCATGTGACTGCTTCGTGCGATCATAAAGGCCGACAAAAAATCTCACATTCTCCATCCCTAAAAATGATCGCCTCCTAATGTCTGTGTTTGATGTGCCAGTACTAACATCAGGACCGTTTGTGTGTTTGTCTTCTCTCTGCAGGGATGGCTAGTCACCCTCCTATTCCCGTCATGGAGTTAGCAGATCACATCGAGCGTCTGAAAGCCAACGACAACTTGAAGTTTTCACAAGAGTATGAGGTAACGGTTTAATTTCTTGTGTCAGAGACTTGTGTAGTGCATTAGTATTTACCCTTAACACACTAGCAACCACTAGAACACCCTAGCACCTGCACATTAATGCCCTAGCAACCACTAGAACACCCTGGCAACAGGACATTAGTGCCCTAGCAACCACCAGAACAGCCTAACAACTATGCACCTTAGCAACTACACCTAAATCACTGCATAATGCTCTTCTTCGGAACAGCACGGCAACATGCTGCAAACACACTGTTAATCACTGAGATTCACATGTGTGTGCGTTTGGAAGTGTGTATGTTGTGTTTTTGAATCTGTATGTGCGTGATCAATGTTTATTTGTGTGTAGTGTGTTTGTATTTGTGTGTGTGTGATTTCACTGGTCTTGCGGTTAGACAAATGATGTTATGTCTGTGTGTCAGGTGTGGGTTCACACACAGCGCTGCAGGACAGGTCAGTCCCTGTCATCACCAGATCTCAGAAACTCTGCATTACTCAGCTTTGTGATGTCATCAGTCATGTGATCTAGGGTTCTTCTCTAGTGGTTGATGAGACAGACCGGTGGAGAGTGTAGTTGTGTGTAGTTTGAGCAGCAGATGGTCAGTGCCGGATCTTTAGACCGCGAGCGTGAGAAGCGTGAGTGTGAGTTCATTGCTCTGTTGAGAGCCGTTGGCTTCTGTCGGTCTGTGGTGACTGAACATGAGGTCAGTGGTGGAGCTCTGCCAACACACACACACACACACACACACACACACACACACAGTTGAGCAGATCTGGACACATTCATCATCTTCAGTGAAATATAACCTCACTGTACATGTATGATTGTCATGTTCCTGTAAAGTGTAGACCAACAGATGCAGAGGTGGGTAGTAACGAGTTACATTTACTCCGTTACATTTACTTGAGTAAGTTTTTGAAAAAATTATACTTCTAGGAGTAGTTTTAAATCACTATACTTTTTACTTTTACTTGAGTAGATTTGTGAAGAAGAAACTGTACTCTTACTCCGCTACATTAGGCTACAATAAGCTCGTTACTTTTCTTTTGACCTCTTTAAAATTCTACGCGTCATTGTTTTATTTTGACAGAGAGTGAGACTTCTGCCAAAGGCTCTACCATGTGACTGTGTTTCACCAATCAAACGTAGTTGCGCAGTCTCGTCACGTGACCATACTCAATCTCAGCGGTGTTCGGCGGGACGGGTTAGTTTACAGTCGTAGCAAAACTAAAATGTCACAATCAACCATCGGCAATGCAGACACAGGCGAGGAGGAACACCCCTGTCCTCATATTGAAAGCATGTTTACTTTAATAAAAGTGCGAAACAGCAGCTACATTATGCGGTGTCTTCTGTGTCTCCCAAAACAAACGGACATTTCAGCATTCAAAAACTCAACATCTAATTTGAGGAAACATGTAGCGCTAAGTGTTCTAAAATCGTTTTTTTTTTGCTGTGGATAGACGAATGTTTGTCTTTTAGGTAACATATGTTTTAAACATTTCCTATATATATTATGTGTGGAACGGTACATGTATTTGCATTGAACCGAAATGGTATGGGCGTCACGGTTCGGTGCATACATTTAACTTACACAGAAAATAACTTACACGGTATAAAAATAAATAAAACTCGCGTGCAAATTAATTAATATAATGCAGAACTACTGTTAGATACGTGGGTTCTTTAGGGACACTTAATCTGTAGTCCCGCTTTAGCTCTGAAGCGGGCTGCGTTTGCATTGCAATGCTTTAGTATGTTGTGTGAGAGAGAGAGAGAATGACGTGGGCGCTATCGAAAAGTCACAAAGTGTTTACTTATATCTGTGTGTGTGTATGAGGCGTGGGCAATATCGAACAGTGGAAACATAAACATTTTCCATCATTTTGTTTATGCAGGACATCATTCAAACTGCAAAGTGTTGAAGTTACTGTTAAATAAAATTTTAAGGAAAACAAATATATTAATCTGAAATGTAGCAAATTAACTTTCAAATTAATTGTTATTTTAATTTAATTTAGACTTTTCAGTCATCAAGGACTCCTGTTCACTGAAAAACGATCACAGCTTCACAGCAAGAACCTTGAGAACCAACTACTGTTGAAGCTTAATAGTGACATCACTGAGTAATTCTTTTGTGAAGTTGTTTGTTTCTGCATTTTTTGTCACAAACACACACACACACACTCTCTCTCTCTCTCTCTCTCTCTCTCTCTCTCTCTCTCTCTCTCTCTCTCACACACACACACACACACTGTATTTGTGTCTGTCTGATTGAATGCTTGTTAAAAAATAAATCAGACGTTACTCAACAGTTACTCAGTACTTGAGTAGTTTTTTAACCAAGCACTTTTTTACTCTTACTCAAGTAATTATTTGGATGACTACTTTTTACTTTTACTTGAGTCAAATTATTCTGAAGTAACAGTACTTTTACTTGAGTACAATTTTGGGCTACTCTACCCACCTCTGAACAGATGTGTGTCATTTCTTTCCAAAGAGACTTTCTAACGTGTGTGAAATATCAGCCTGGACGATGATGCTTTGTTTTGTTTGACTGTAATTTGTCCGAGTGGAGCAGAGATGTGTTTGCTGTCGTCTGAGAGGACAAAAGCAGCGTTTGAGAGAGAGCACATCTCCGCCTGATCCTTCTATTCAAGCCATGAAGACATTACTGTCCCCTTTTCGCTTACGGGACCAATTTTCATTCATTCGACGGCTCCTCTGAAAACTGTAATTTGAAATTTGTCAACGCTGCGAGGCGCCCGCAGGCAGATGCGTATCATCTTTTCATTTTCAAAAGACACTGCAGAGACTGAATAATTTCATTATTAAAGTAAATGGGAAAAATTGCAAACACCACATAAGACTGACGCTGAGGTCATATCACTCACTACACCTCTCTTACAAGAACACCTGTTCTCTCTCTCTCTCTCTCTCTCTCTGTCTCTCTATCTCTCTCTCTCTCTGGTCTCTCTCTCTCTCTCTCTCTCTCTCTCTCTGTCTCTCTATCTCTCTCTCTCTCTGGTCTCTCTCTCTCTCTCTCTCTCTCTGTCTCTCTCTCTCTCTCTGTCTCTCTCTCTCTCTCTCTCTGGTCTCTCTCTCTCTCAAGATTCAAGATTCAAGATTCAAAGGAGCTTTATTGGCATGATAAAAGAAAATGTACATTGCCAAAGCACAAGATTAAATATAAACATGCAGAAATACAGATTAAGATCAAAAATAAGATAGAATAAAATTAAAAGTCTATAAGGAAAAATCTATATATATATACATCTCAATATAAACAGAAAAAGAGTTTTTATTAAAGTTCTCAATGAGGGTGATAGTGTCAGTTTGTGTGTGTTGTCCTGTCAGTGTTGTGTTGTGTTGTGTTGTGCTGCTTGTTCTTTGGTCGTGGCAGGACTTGACATATCTTGCAGCAGGTTTGAGCTTCTTGACTTTTCTCCCAGTATGTATGAGATCTTGTCCTTTTGTTGAAACTGGTCAAAGTCTTTGTGTAAGTTTGTAAACTGGGGGAAGAA
>NC_079542.1:36162411-36202411 GCF_015846415.1 Triplophysa dalaica
TGGGAGGGGTATTTTTGGGGCACGTTACTGCCTTCACATCAAACCCGCGGAGAGTGTGCGGTCAGACGTCACTCAACACAAAAAGAAAGGCCGTCCGACTGCATGATTGAAGTCACAGAGGACACGAGAGACAGACGAGTCTTTGAATCTCATGTTGAGGTAACGATGTCTTCTCTTGAACGCACAGTGCCGGCGTGGGTCGGACCGGCTGCTTCATCGTGATCGACGCCATGTTGGAGCGCATCAAACACGAGAAGACGGTGGACATCTACGGTCACGTGACGCTCATGAGAGCTCAGAGAAACTACATGGTGCAGACAGAAGATCAGTACGTCTTCATTCACGATGCGCTGCAGGAGGCAGTGACCTGTGGAACCACCGAAGTTCCCGCCCGGAACCTGTACGCCTACATCCAGAAACTCGCACAGATCGAGTCCGGAGAGAACGTCACCGGGATGGAACTTGAGTTTAAGGTACGTTTGTTTTTTCGAGAGCGCATGAATCTGTCTGATGAAGAAAACATGACGTTGAGGAGTCCAGAATATAACACAACAAGTCGGTTCATTCCAAACTAAATCTGTTTATTACCGTTACTCAAAACCTCGGCGTTGAGTGATATATGCTGATGTCAGTCATCAGCGGTGACTCCGCCCTTCTGGCTGTTTTGTAATGTGAGCAAATTCTGCACGACTGCGTTTAAGTCAGAATAAACTCCAGCATTATGTGTTACATTAAAGATGTTGATTGTTTTGTTCTCCTCCAGCGGTTAGCAAACACAAAAGCCCACACGTCCCGCTTCATCAGTGCCAACCTGCCCTGTAACAAATTCAAAAACCGGCTGGTGAACATCATGCCGTACGAGTCGACGCGAGTCTGTCTGCAGCCAATCAGAGGAGTGGAGGGATCAGACTACATCAACGGCAGCTTCATTGATGGATACAGGTGAGCAGGACAGCCTGTCTGATCTGTCCGTCTGTCCCATGTAGATGTTTATAGTGTGTGTGTGTGTGTTTTCCAGACAACAGAAGGCTTACATCGCCACACAGGGTCCTTTAGCTGAAACCACGGAAGATTTCTGGCGGATGTTATGGGAACACAACTCCACGATAGTAGTAATGCTGACCAAACTCAGAGAGATGGGCAGAGTGAGTCTCTCGAGCATTTACTACTACTGATGTGCAAAATGAGATTAGATTTGACCCCGTCTCTCTCGGTCTGACAGGAGAAGTGTCATCAGTATTGGCCAGCAGAGCGTTCGGCGAGGTATCAGTACTTTGTCGTGGATCCGATGGCGGAGTATAACATGCCTCAGTACATTCTGAGAGAGTTTAAAGTGACAGACGCCAGGGTAAGACGCAGACACACCCACGTCATGCCCTCACACGTCAGTGATGTATGTCAAGAGTTCAGTCACATGTAAATATCATTATATTCTTCAGGACGGCCAATCACGGACCGTCAGGCAGTTCCAGTTTACCGATTGGCCGGAACAGGGCGTGCCGAAATCAGGCGAGGGCTTCATCGACTTCATTGGCCAAGTGCATAAAACAAAAGAGCAGTTCGGTCAGGACGGGCCCATCTCAGTCCACTGCAGGTAAAAACAGTCATCATCAGTGGTCATCCACCTGACCTTCGACCTGTAAGTGTGTTGGATCTGAAATGCGGCGTGTGTTTGCAGTGCTGGCGTGGGCAGGACCGGAGTCTTCATCACTCTCAGTATCGTTCTGGAGAGGATGAGGTATGAAGGTGTGGTGGACATCTTCCAGACGGTCAAGATGTTACGGACGCAGCGGCCAGCAATGGTCCAGACTGAAGTATGTATCACAAATAAACGTTCTTAAAGTTTAAACTCATCTGTGGATCTGATCATGTTTGAAGGGTCTAAAGATGTTTAATGCAGAGGTGAAACAACAGGAGGGCAGGGGCGTAAATTCACATGTTTGGCTGAACTCGGTGTTTAAAACGATTGATTTTAGCTTGTGTGTTTTGATTGGATTAGCTGAGTTTGAGCTTCAGATTCTCTCGCTGATTTTAACACGGCGGCTCTCTGATAAATAAAGGCGGACATGGAGTTTGTGGCGATGGACACACGCACGTTCATTTTCATTTATAATGACTTCAGGTTAGGTTAGCCATGCAAATTGGTCCAGATAAGCAATTTCACGGCAATTCATGGAAATTATTTTTCTGCGATCAATGCGGACAGCGAGGTGATGAGGCTCGACTCTCATGCTCGGCAGAATACAATCCCAGCTCTTCACCTCTCGACACCCGTGAGCTGCGACACGCAGCTCTTTCTGTCGCACGCCATAGCCGCCTTCGTGTTGCTATGGTGATGATAGGAGCTTGCGTCCCTAAATTCTCCGAAAGATCCACTAAAGCTGTTCAGAACGTATTACATGAGCTAAAACTTCAAATTTGTTGCCTTGCAAAACTGAAAGAAAATCAAGCGTGTTCCTACTGTATATTAATTCAAGCTTTTTCGTTAAAAAAAATTGATAACGGATTAAAAAAAGGGGTCTTTTCGAGTTATTGGAGAAATTATTTATGTATTTTATATTCAAACTAAAATTTGTAATACCGTCATTGATTGCTTTTAAATAAAAGTGCCTTTTCTATTCGGCGGGAGACTAATATTAGGATGTCAACCCTGTTACTAGGATTTTGTATAGGCAGCGAGCTGTGAAAATTTGTAGAAATATTTCTCTTTCTAAGGAGCGTCTTGTAGATTCATGACCCTGAGCACAGGGCTGGTCATTCAACTGAATCTGTAAAACTGTCAACCCTGTTACCTTCCAGAATCGATCCATTTATCTTGAGGTGGTTGAAGTTTACCCGTCTCTCTTTCTCTTTCAGGATCAGTACCAATTTTGTTACAGAGCTGGGTTGGAGTACCTCGGGAGCTTCGACCACTATGCAACGTAAGATCCTCTGCGTTCCGTCAGGAGACGCGATCGACCGCCGGACATCCAGAGGTCATTCAATTCTGAGCCATAAATACCTGCTTGTGAAAAGAACTTTAACTCTTCGTCCACAACTCGACTACGTATTGGATGTGCAACATAAAGCTAGAAATACTTTCAAATTACAATAACGGACAAATATCCAGGTGGACCAAGACAAATCACCCAATCTAATATAAACAATGAAAATAATAGTAATAATACAGAATTTCAGACAGGTGAATCTGGACTGCTGAAGCATCGTGTGGAACGTTCCTTTCTTCCTTTGCTTCGAGTATCCATGAAGAACAAACAAACAGAGACGGGGAGCTCAATACACAACGTCAAGAGAATTTCTCATCTTTCCTCAATCAACACGAGGAGTTATTTCACTGAAGGAGAGAAAAAAAACGTCATCATCTTCATCAGAGTAGAAACTATAAACCACAAGCACCCGCCCCTCCATAGATGACACGTCTGGATAACACAAATCTTTTCTTTTTGTTGAACCATGTTGCATTTTTTCGGACATTTTTCACAGTGAATTCTTCTTTTTTTTACCATGTTTCTTGTTTTTTAAGCTGTAGATTCCCAGATGTTCACCTCCTGCTCTTACACTCTGTGCCATTTGTCGTTACAATCCTGTCTGAACAGACACACATACACATGCGTTGACTCGTGAGGGGGGGCAGATTATAAAGGTTGGCAGAAATCTCAGTTCTTCCATGAGCAGAGAGAGGGAAATGTCTTTATTTATATAACAGTGAATTGTCATGAGGATCTATAGGGAAGATATAAATATATGAATCTAAATAAATCTATAAATCTGTAATATATGGACTGATGGGTTTGTGTAGATGTTGGACGGAACTGAAGAGGTTTTCCGCTGGAATGCACATCAGCAGGACAAACACATCTTTTCTTGTGCAATAAACAGATGTTGTGCTTAATATCGGGGGCCATCATCATCATTCATCTCGACGAGAGGTCAGAGGTCATTTCCGCAGACCGAGGCGTGTTTTCATTCGTTTGCATTTAGAGTGCCTTATATTTATGCCTCTTCTTTTCTACGATATTCATCTCTCAAGGTGTATAGTTTGAGTATAGTCCATATAAGAGTATTTAGCCATTGATTTCCCATGCGTACAGATTTATATTCTATGAAATTGTATATGCAAATACGTAATTCCATTGTTCCTCTTTATTTTCCGTGGCCTTAATCTGGCTCAGAGAAACCTGAAAAAAGGGTAAAGAATCAAATCCATGAAAGCTACAAATAAATGTACGGCCCGATACTGTTAATTCTCTTCTTCTCTACATTGAATTAGAAACATCTTCTGATTTATTAAACAGCATGAGTACAGTTCAGAAACGTGTATCTGTCTGGGAATGAAAAGAGAAACATGATCGATTCCATTGAGTTGGTCTTGTGAAGATCGTTGAACTTCTCAGCGGTTCTGCACATTTGACTTAAGTTCTTTGCTGTGGAAGGATTTTTGTTTGAAGAAAGGAAGCCGTGGCAATAATCATTCGGTTAAAATGAAATATATTTAAGAATAGCTCTAGATGTTAAGATACGCTAGGAAATATTTTTGAAGACGAGAATATTATTTGACAATTCTATGATTTCATTGGCTTTGTGGATGTGCATTCCAGACATTCTCCCCTATTTTAATCACCAAACTGTTGTACGAAACCAAATTTCATTTGATTGAATTTTGTTCGAATTGTTTTCATCAACAAAACGCTGTTGTTGTCGTCGTTCGCCGTAGCTCCATGTCAAGTGTCAGCGCCACCTAGAGGTCACTTGCGCTCCTTGCGGGTTTCTTTTGCTGTTCTGGATCGTCTTTGAATATGCATGAGTTCAGCCGCAGTGAGGACGAGGAGAATTGCACTTTTTTATCTCTGTATCTCTATGCACTGCCCTGCTGATTTCACACGTCCCATCACAGATTTTACTTGAACCCAACTGTACCAATCTCCTTCAAACTTCAGATGTGTGTTTGTAAATAACACTGAAAAGAGATCCAAGTCCTTGCAGAAAAAAAAAAGATGATGAAGAAGAAAAAATCATGTTGTAATGGGGTGCAAAGCCAGCGTCTTCAGCAGTTTCAGATGAACACTGAAGTATAAACTTGTTTTTCTGCTCCCCGTGAATCTCACATCTGGATGCATAGACTGAAATAATGAATTCAATTGTAAAGAAAAAAATGGCTTGTTAAAAAAATCATGAAATTACCTCTGATTAGTTGTAAATGTAAACTGTTATTTGATTTCATTTTTTTCTGAATGAATGAAGTGCTTTTTATTTTCCTACTTAGATGCCAGTGGTGAAAAGATACGTCTGTACGAGAAGAGTCCTTCTGTACTTCTGACACAAGTTCCATTTGTTATAAATTAATTCTATTAAAAAATGTAAGTGTTATGCACCAGCGCTTGCTTTTTGCCTCTTCTGAAAGAAAGTTCAACACTATTACAGCAAAAATTGCCCCTTTGTTCTGTTTCTGAGGAAGATATTTATCATTTTGCAAGGTATAGTGACTGTACACACAGTCTAACATTTATTAAATAATACGTTTTTCGTGGTCTGAGCCGATAGCCTTGTGGTAAGTGCTCCGACATATGGCCCTGTTTCGCTCCGGGTGACCCGAGGACCTGACTTGTGGTCCTTTCCCGTGCCCACCCCCTTTCTCACCCATTCAGTTTCCTGTCCTCTCACTGTTACTTTACAAATAAAGGCAAAAAATAATAATAATAGGCTTTCGCAAGATCATAAAACTTTTCTATTTCTAACTTTAACTTTACATCTCTAACTGGTTTGAGAATTATGATTTTTTTTGCTTGGTTCAGTATTTAGCACTTTTGGATTTTGGAAAACAACAATTAACAGGTATTAGCAGTTTTTGTAGGATTGTGGGTAATGTTTTCAGTAGGAGCATTCTTCTCTAATCTGAATAGCTGGGTACATTCATGTGCTTGTGTCCTTTAGACAGACGATGGCTCTGCTGTCCTGTGATGACGATAAACTGCTTCAGTCTTCTCTCTGTTTATGGGATGTTTTATGTCACACATCGGTTAGAAAATAAGCTGATGAAAGAGACTTGGAAGTGTAGTGAAAAGTGAGCGACAGGTAGAGGACACAAGGTTAATGGCTTCACCTCCTTCATGTACCAAAATCCCACAATCCCCTGCTACTTTCTCTTGTGTTTCCCCATCGCCCGCGTCAGCAAAAATAATGATTTCAAGAAACACAGCCGTTGGTCGACTAATCAGACTCACTCAATCCTCAATAGTAAAGAACGTGGATTTTTGTAATGTAGCGCTTTGCTTGCCCAGCAAATGTGTCTTGTTTTCAGGCTGTGTGTTGCTTAGAAAGATATTTTTACCAGAAAGCTAAAGAAAATCTTTATTGAGACGAGAGCATAAATCATGAAATGCGTATGAATGTTGACTTCTTGTCTCGACCTCTAACAACTTTTTCTAGACGTGGTAGCGTGGAGTTATAATCCAGTGGAAATGTCTTCACACCTGAACGCTTCTGCTCTGAATAAGCCCGCGCTGCTCGCGTTGACCTCCGGCACAACGTGTCGATTATTCCGGGCTGGCAACAGCGAAGACTTCATCAGCCTAATCAAAACAAATCACCAGAGCAGCAGAAAGTGAGCGGCGTTAAGCTTTTTCCCCGGAGAGCTTCAGCCTCTTAACGGCAAGCAAATCCATTACAGCGAGAGCAGATGTGGCAAGTCAGCGTTTGGCCAGAGAACGTGTGAGAACGAGGACACGGCGACCCGCGGTTCCGCCTCCATCGATGGCTCGCCTGTGACCAAACCGCTGTAATGAGAAAAGTGAGAAATCCGCTGTTGAACTTTACAGTTTCTCCGCCCTGCGGGGAGAAAATCAGCCTGTTATCGAATAAGATGTCAAACGCTGATCTGTTTCTTTCCCATGGTGGTCCGAGGATCATTTCAGCTGATAGTGGACGCTGCTGGAACTCCATCAGGCTTTTTCTGGGAGAATGAACAGAATAATCGTTTGATACGAAACTGCTGTGATGTGCACAAGTCTTCATGTGTATTTATCAAATGCTTAAAGGCAGGGTGAGCGCTTCTTTCCAGAAAAAAAATGTATTATGCTTGCTAGTCGGCAAGTAAAACAATCTGAATAAACGTATATAATTAAATATCTTCCATGGAAATGCTCATCCAGTCATTGTGTTGGGTCTCGTCTCTCAAACCATGTATTTGCATCACTTAAGCATTTGGAGGACGCGTCCATCTTTGCTCAATGTTAGTTCTGTCATATTGTTATCCTGTCCACAGTTGCCAAGCGATAAGATCGATGGGACCAGATGATTGGATGGTTTGCAGAGACGTGTGATTTTTGCGGCTTGTTTTTACATTGATCAAATATAAAGTCTGCATCCCTTTTGAAAAAGAAAACAGGAAGAGTTCCTTCAACCCGGCATTGAATAGCGTTCTTCTTTTATTGAGGTATGAGCTCATAAATGGTTTAATTCCCTACGTGAGCTTTCCCGGACAACCATTGAAAGAAAGTTCAACACTGTTACACCAAAAAATGTTGTAGTGACTGTAAACACAGTCTATCGTTTATTGAATAATAAGTTATTCGTCGTCTGAGCCAAAGCCTTTAGGTTAAATATGGCCCTGTTGCGCTCCGAGGGACCCGAGTTCCATTCCCGGCGTGTGGTCCTTTCCCGATCCAACCCCTCTCTCACCCATTCCGTTGCCTGTCCTCTCACTGTTACTGTACAAATAAAGGCAAAAACTCCAAAAATAAATAATTCATTTGATTTAATCATTCAATTAAGTTATTCATTGTTTTGGCACAGAACAAAGGGTTGACACTTTTTTGCTTGGTTCAGTATTTAGCATTTTGGGGTTCGAGCAGTTTTTGAAGGATTGTGGGTAATGTTTTCAACAGGAGCATTCATCTCTAATCTGAATAGCTGGGTAAATTCATGTGCTTGTGTCCTTTAAACAGACGATGACTCTGCCATCCTGTGATGATGCTTAACTGCTTTTCCGAACAAATTCCCTTTTCTCTACGGCCACAGGTGAACGTTTTGAAATTCTCCACAGAACGCGCAGAGGCCGAGCTCGTTTCGTGTCTGTCAGTCACACGCAGTCGCCGGCGGCGCCCGGAGAGCTGTTTTGTGATGCTGTGAAATTGATAGTCTCCCCGGTGCTGCTCTCATCCGGCTTCCGCCGTCTGAGGCGAATTCCATTTTCTTCTCAGACCGACGTGTTACCGGAGGCATCAGAGCGGTGCAGAGACGCCGCAGACAGCCGAGTCGTCTGCCTCCCTCATGATGTGTGTTACTTCCTGAATGTTCAGAAATGTTCCGCCATGACACGCTGGGATGGTCCCATTACACTAACTCGCAAGACCTGCAGACAAACGCAGGGTGACAAAAGAAAAGAAAGAACATTGGAGAGTAGAGAGACAGCAGGAAAATGAAACGGCATCAGTAAGAAAGAATAAAAGTGTTCATCTCGAACACAAAGATGTGTTTTCTTAAATTACGATTTTGTCCGGATACACAATCTTGTGTTCTATTATAAATAAAAGAGTAATAGTGACTGATGAAATTTCCCCATCATTAATGAATATGGAGGGACTTTATAAACGTATGATGTTGTGTTCATGCAAATTCTCATGTTTGCTGGACATTTGGCAGCTCTGAGATGATCTGTTTGTCCAAGCGATGGCAGACGGGTGAGTTTGGAGAGGTAGCAGATGCCATGTGAGGGTCACATCTGTTTATACCACACACAAAACTGAAGTGCATGAATCACTTTCTGATACACAATTAACCTTTTATTTAAAACGGGTTAATTACCCTTCATTAACCGTTGGAAATGATGTGTGTCAGTAGGAGGTGAAAGAGCGTTTCTATGGTAACCGTGAGGAGGAGGTAGGTGTGTGTTTTTCTCTCAGTGGTGCTGTATAATCATGCGCCGCGGGACGTTTATGGAAACACACAAGGTTTTACTTTTCAATGTGTGTTCTGCTGTGAGTGTCTCTGCTGGAGCAATGAACGAGAGAGAAAAGAAACACCTCCAATCTCACTGAGCATCATGATTCAAACAAAACACTTCAGACTCTACTTCACTGGCGCATCACCTGCGCTTCTGACCGACGAGACTAGAAATACATCACAGAAGAGAAGAAAAACACTACAGGATGAGAGGAGAGGAAACAGGAACGGAGAGATGTGGTAAAGAGGAGGAGAGATGATGAGAAAGAAGAAGATGAGAGGGTAGAAGAAGAAGAGGAGATATGTGGTGAAGAGAGGATGAGAGATGATGAGAGAGGAGAAGAGGAGCGGGTAGAAGAAGAAGAGAGGAGATATGTGGTGAAGAGAGGAGGAGAGGAGCAAAGAAGAGAGAAGAAGAGGAGCGGGTAGAAGAAGAAGAGAGGAGATATGTGGTGAAGAGAGGAGGAGAGATGATGAGAGAGGAGAAGAGGAGAGGGTAGAAGAAGAAGAGAGGAGATATGTGGTGAAGAGAGGAGGAGAGATGATTAGAGAGGAGAAGAGGAGAGGGTAGAAGAAGAAGAGAGGAGATATGTGGTGAAGAGAGGAGGAGAGATGATGAGAGAGGAGAAGAGGAGAGGGTAGAAGAAGAAGAGAGGAGATATGTGGTGAAGAGAGGAGGAGAGATGATGAGAGAGGAGAAGAGGAGAGGGTAGAAGAAGAAGAGAGGAGATATGTGGTGAAGAGAGGAGGAGAGATGATGAGAGAGGAGAAGAGGAGCGGGTAGAAGAAGAAGAGAGGAGATATGTGGTGAAGAGAGGAGGAGAGATGATGAGAGAGGAGAAGAGGAGAGGGTAGAAGAAGAAGAGAGGAGATATGTGGTGAAGAGAGGAGGAGAGATGATGAGAGAGGAGAAGAGGAGCGGGTAGAAGAAGAAGAGAGGAGATATGTGGTGAAGAGAGGAGGAGAGATGATGAGAGAGGAGAAGAGGAGCGGGTAGAAGAAGAAGAGAGGAGATATGTGGTAAAGAGAGGAGGAGAGATGATGAGAGAGGAGAAGAGGAGAGGGTAGAAGAAGAAGAGAGGAGATATGTGGTGAAGAGAGGAGGAGAGATGATGAGAGAGGAGAAGAGGAGAAGGTAGAAGAAGAAGAGAGGAGATATGTGGTAAAGAGAGGAGGAGAGATGATGAGAGAGGAGAAGAGGAGAGGGTAGAAGAAGAAGAGAGGAGATATGTGGTGAACAGAGGAGGAGAGGAGCAAAGAAGAGAGAAGAAGAGGAGAGGGTAGAAGAAGAAGAGAGGAGATATGTGGTGAAGAGAGGAGGAGAGATGATGAGAGAGGAGAAGAGGAGCGGGTAGAAGAAGAAGAGAGGAGATATGTGGTAAAGAGAGGAGGAGAGATGATGAGAGAGGAGAAGAGGAGAGGGTAGAAGAAGAAGAGAGGAGATATGTGGTGAAGAGAGGAGGAGAGATGATGAGAGAGGAGAAGATGAGAGGGTAGAAGAAGAAGAGAGGAGATATGTGGTGAAGAGAGGAGGAGAGATGATGAGAGAGGAGAAGAGGAGCGGATAGAAGAAGAAGAGAGGAGATATGTGGTAAAGAGAGGAGGAGAGATGATGAGAGAGGAGAAGAGGAGAGGGTAGAAGAAGAAGAGAGGAGATATGTGGTGAAGAGAGGAGGAGAGGAGCAAAGAAGAGAGAAGAAGAGGAGCGGGTAGAAGAAGAAGAGAGGAGATATGTGGTGAAGAGAGGAGGAGAGATGATGAAAGAGGAGAAGAGGAGAGGGTAGAAGAAGAAGAGAGGAGATATGTGGTGAAGAGAGGAGGAGAGATGATGAGAGAGGAGAAGAGGAGAGGGTAGAAGAAGAAGAGAGGAGATATGTGGTGAAGAGAGGAGGAGAGATGATGAAAGAGGAGAAGAGGAGAGGGTAGAAGAAGAAGAGAGGAGATATGTGGTGAAGAGAGGAGGAGAGATGATTAGAGAGGAGAAGAGGAGAGGGTAGAAGAAGAAGAGAGGAGATATGTGGTGAAGAGAGGAGGAGAGATGATGAGAGAGGAGAAGAGGAGAGGGTAGAAGAAGAAGAGAGGAGATATGTGGTGAAGAGAGGAGGAGAGATGATGAGAGAGGAGAAGAGGAGAGGGTAGAAGAAGAAGAGAGGAGATATGTGGTGAAGAGAGGAGGAGAGATGATGAGAGAGGAGAAGATGAGAGGGTAGAAGAAGAAGAGAGGAGATATGTGGTGAAGAGAGGAGGAGAGATGATGAGAGAGAAGAAGAGGAGAGGGTAGAAGAAGAAGAGAGGAGATATGTGGTGAAGAGAGGAGGAGAGGAGCAAAGAAGAGAGAAGAAGAGGAGCGGGTAGAAGAAGAAGAGAGGAGATATGTGGTGAAGAGAGGAGGAGAGATGATGAGAGAGGAGAAGAGGAGAGGGTAGAAGAAGAAGAGAGGAGATATGTGGTGAAGAGAGGAGGAGAGATGATGAGAGAGAAGAAGAAGAAGAAGAAGAAGAGAGGAGATATGTGGTGAAGAGAGGAGGAGAGATGATGAGAGAGGAGAAGAAGAAGAAGAAGAAGAGAGGAGATATGTGGTGAAGAGAGGAGGAGAGATGATGAGAGAAGAGAAGAGGAGAGGGTAGAAGAAGAATAGAGGAGATATGTGGTGAAGAGAGGAGGAGAGATGATGAGAAAGAAGAAGATGAGAGGGTAGAAGAAGAAGAGAGGAGATATGTGGTGAAGAGAGGAGGAGAGATGATGAGAAAGAAGAAGATGAGAGGGTAGAAGAAGAAGAGAGGAGATATGTGGTGAAGAGAGGAGGAGAGATGATGAGAGAGGAGAAGAGGAGCGGGTAGAAGAAGAAGAGAGGAGATATGTGGTGAAGAGAGGAGGAGAGATGATGAGAGAGGAGAAGAGGAGAAGGTAGAAGAAGAAGAGAGGAGATATGTGGTGAAGAGAGGAGGAGAGATGATGAAAGAGGAGAAGAGGAGAGGGTAGAAGAAGAAGAGAGGAGATATGTGGTGAAGAGAGGAGGAGAGGAGCAAAGAAGAGAGAAGGAGAAGAAGAGAGAGAAAGAAGAAGATGAGAGGGTAGAAGAAGAAGAGAGGAGATATGTGGTGAAGAGAGGAGGAGAGGAGCAAAGAAGAGAGAAGAAGATGAGAGGGTAGAAGAAGAAGAGAGGAGATATGTGGTGAAGAGAGGAGGAGAGATGATGAGAGAGGAGAAGAGGAGAGGGTAGAAGAAGAAGAGAGGAGATATGTGGTGAAGAGAGGAGGAGAGATGATGAGAGCGGAGAAGAGGAGAGGGTAGAAGAAGAAGAGAGGAGATATGTGGTGAAGAGAGGAGGAGAGATGATGAGAGAGGAGAAGAGGAGAAGGTAGAAGAAGAAGAGAGGAGATATGTGGTGAAGAGAGGAGGAGAGATGATGAGAGAGGAGAAGAAGAAGAAGAAGAAGAGAGAAGGAGAAGAGGAGAGAGAAAGAAGAAGATGAGAGGGTAGAAGAAGAAGAGAGGAGATATGTGGTGAAGAGAGGAGGAGAGATGATTAGAGAGGAGAAGAGGAGAAGGTAGAAGAAGAAGAGAGGAGATATGTGGTGAAGAGAGGAGGAGAGATGATGAGAGAGGAGAAGAAGAAGAAGAAGAAGAAGAGAGGAGATATGTGGTGAAGAGAGGAGGAGAGATGATGAGAGAGGAGAAGAGGAGAAGGTAGAAGAAGAAGAGAGGAGATATGTGGTGAAGAGAGGAGGAGAGATGATGAGAGAGGAGAAGAGGAGAAGGTATAAGAAGAAGAGAGAAGGAGAAGAGGAGAGAGAAAGAAGAAGATGAGAGGGTAGAAGAAGAAGAGAGGAGATATGTGGTGAAGAGAGGAGGAGAGATGATGAGAGAGGAGAAGAGGAGCGGGTAGAAGAAGAAGAGAGGAGATATGTGGTGAAGAGAGGAGGAGAGATGATGAGAGAGGAGAAGAAGAAGAAGAAGAAGAGAGGAGATATGTGGTGAAGAGAGGTGGAGAGATGATGAGAGAGGAGAAGAAGAAGAAGAAGAAGAGAGGAGATATGTGGTGAAGAGAGGAGGAGAGATGATGAGAGAGGAGAAGAGGAGAAGGTAGAAGAAGAAGAGAGAAGGAGAAGAGGAGAGAGAAAGAAGAAGATGAGAGGGTAGAAGAAGAAGAGAGGAGATATGTGGTGAAGAGAGGAGTAGAGATGATTAGAGAGGAGAAGAGGAGAAGGTAGAAGAAGAAGAGAGGAGATATGTGGTGAAGAGAGGAGGAGAGATGATGAGAGAGGAGGAGAAGAAGAAGAAGAAGAAGAAGAAGAAGAAGAGAGGAGATATGTGGTGAAGAGAGGAGGAGAGATGATGAGAGAGGAGAAGAGGAGAAGGTAGAAGAAGAAGAGAGGAGATATGTGGTGAAGAGAGGAGGAGAGATGATGAGAGAGGAGAAGAGGAGAAGGTAGAAGAAGAAGAGAGAAGGAGAAGAGGAGAGAGAAAGAAGAAGATGAGAGGGTAGAAGAAGAAGAGAGGAGATATGTGGTGAAGAGAGGAGGAGAGGAGCAAAGAAGAGAGAAGAAGAGGAGAGGGTAGAAGAAGAAGAGAGGAGATATGTGGTGAAGAGAGGTGGAGAGATGATGAGAGAGGAGAAGAAGAAGAAGAAGAAGAGAGGAGATATGTGGTGAAGAGAGGAGGAGAGATGATGAGAGAGGAGAAGAGGAGCGGGTAGAAGAAGAAGAGAGGAGATATGTGGTGAAGAGAGGAGGAGAGATGATGAGAGAGGAGAAGAAGAAGAAGAAGAAGAGAGGAGATATGTGGTGAAGAGAGGAGGAGAGATGATGAGAGAGGAGAAGTGGAGAGGGTAGAAGAAGAAGAGAGGAGATATGTGGTGAAGAGAGGAGGAGAGATGATGAGAGAGGAGAAGAGGAGCGGGTAGAAGAAGAAGAGAGGAGATATGTGGTGAAGAGAGGAGGAGAGATGATGAGAGAGGAGAAGAAGAAGAAGAAGAAGAGAGGAGATATGTGGTGAAGAGAGGAGGAGAGATGATGAGAGAGGAGAAGAGGAGCGGGTAGAAGAAGAAGAGAGGAGATATGTGGTGAAGAGAGGAGGAGAGATGATGAGAGAGGAGAAGAAGAAGAAGAAGAAGAGAGGAGATATGTGGTGAAGAGAGGAGGAGAGATGATGAGAGAGGAGAAGAGGAGAGGGTAGAAGAAGAAGAGAGGAGATATGTGGTGAAGAGAGGAGGAGAGATGATGAGAGAGGAGAAGTGGAGCGGGTAGAAGAAGAAGAGAGGAGATATGTGGTGAAGAGAGGAGGAGAGATGATGAGAGAGGAGAAGAAGAAGAAGAAGAAGAGAGGAGATATGTGGTGAAGAGAGGAGGAGAGATGATGAGAGAGGAGAAGAGGAGCGGGTAGAAGAAGAAGAGAGGAGATATGTGGTGAAGAGAGGAGGAGAGATGATGAGAGAGGAGAAGAAGAAGAAGAAGAAGAGAGGAGATATGTGGTGAAGAGAGGTGGAGAGATGATGAGAGAGGAGAAGAAGAAGAAGAAGAAGAGAGGAGATATGTGGTGAAGAGAGGAGGAGAGATGATGAGAGAGGAGAAGAGGAGAGGGTAGAAGAAGAAGAGAGGAGATATGTGGTGAAGAGAGGAGGAGAGATGATGAGAGAGGAGAAGAGGAGCGGGTAGAAGAAGAAGAGAGGAGATATGTGGTGAAGAGAGGAGGAGAGATGATGAGAGAGGAGAAGAAGAAGAAGAAGAAGAGAGGAGATATGTGGTGAAGAGAGGAGGAGAGATGATGAGAGAGGAGAAGAGGAGCGGGTAGAAGAAGAAGAGAGGAGATATGTGGTGAAGAGAGGAGGAGAGATGATGAGAGAGGAGAAGAAGAAGAAGAAGAAGAGAGGAGATATGTGGTGAAGAGAGGAGGAGAGATGATGAGAGAGGAGAAGAGGAGTGGGTAGAAGAAGAAGAGAGGAGATATGTGGTGAAGAGAGGAGGAGAGATGATGAGAGAGGAGAAGAAGAAGAAGAAGAAGAGAGGAGATATGTGGTGAAGAGAGGTGGAGAGATGATGAGAGAGGAGAAGAAGAAGAAGAAGAAGAGAGGAGATATGTGGTGAAGAGAGGAGGAGAGATGATGAGAGAGGAGAAGAGGAGAGGGTAGAAGAAGAAGAGAGGAGATATGTGGTGAAGAGAGGAGGAGAGATGATGAGAGAGGAGAAGAGGAGCGGGTAGAAGAAGAAGAGAGGAGATATGTGGTGAAGAGAGGAGGAGAGATGATGAGAGAGGAGAAGAAGAAGAAGAAGAAGAGAGGAGATATGTGGTGAAGAGAGGAGGAGAGATGATGAGAGAGGAGAAGAGGAGCGGGTAGAAGAAGAAGAGAGGAGATATGTGGTGAAGAGAGGAGGAGAGGAGCAAAGAAGAGAGAAGAAGAGGAGAGGGTAGAAGAAGAAGAGAGGAGATATGTGGTGAAGAGAGGAGGAGAGATGATGAGAGAGGAGAAGAAGAAGAAGAAGAAGAGAGGAGATATGTGGTGAAGAGAGGTGGAGAGATGATGAGAGAGGAGAAGAAGAAGAAGAAGAAGAGAGGAGATATGTGGTGAAGAGAGGAGGAGAGATGATGAGAGAGGAGAAGAGGAGAGGGTAGAAGAAGAAGAGAGGAGATATGTGGTGAAGAGAGGAGGAGAGATGATGAGAGCGGAGAAGAGGAGAGGGTAGAAGAAGAAGAGAGGAGATATGTGGTGAAGAGAGGAGGAGAGATGATGAGAGAGGAGAAGAGGAGAAGGTAGAAGAAGAAGAGAGGAGATATGTGGTGAAGAGAGGAGGAGAGATGATGAGAGAGGAGAAGAAGAAGAAGAAGAAGAGAGAAGGAGAAGAGGAGAGAGAAAGAAGAAGATGAGAGGGTAGAAGAAGAAGAGAGGAGATATGTGGTGAAGAGAGGAGGAGAGATGATTAGAGAGGAGAAGAGGAGAAGGTAGAAGAAGAAGAGAGGAGATATGTGGTGAAGAGAGGAGGAGAGATGATGAGAGAGGAGAAGAAGAAGAAGAAGAAGAAGAGAGGAGATATGTGGTGAAGAGAGGAGGAGAGATGATGAGAGAGGAGAAGAGGAGAAGGTAGAAGAAGAAGAGAGGAGATATGTGGTGAAGAGAGGAGGAGAGATGATGAGAGAGGAGAAGAGGAGAAGGTATAAGAAGAAGAGAGAAGGAGAAGAGGAGAGAGAAAGAAGAAGATGAGAGGGTAGAAGAAGAAGAGAGGAGATATGTGGTGAAGAGAGGAGGAGAGATGATGAGAGAGGAGAAGAGGAGCGGGTAGAAGAAGAAGAGAGGAGATATGTGGTGAAGAGAGGAGGAGAGATGATGAGAGAGGAGAAGAAGAAGAAGAAGAAGAGAGGAGATATGTGGTGAAGAGAGGAGTAGAGATGATTAGAGAGGAGAAGAGGAGAAGGTAGAAGAAGAAGAGAGGAGATATGTGGTGAAGAGAGGAGGAGAGATGATGAGAGAGGAGGAGAAGAAGAAGAAGAAGAAGAAGAAGAAGAAGAAGAAGAGAGGAGATATGTGGTGAAGAGAGGAGGAGAGATGATGAGAGAGGAGAAGAGGATAAGGTAGAAGAAGAAGAGAGGAGATATGTGGTGAAGAGAGGAGGAGAGATGATGAGAGAGGAGAAGAGGAGAAGGTAGAAGAAGAAGAGAGAAGGAGAAGAGGAGAGAGAAAGAAGAAGATGAGAGGGTAGAAGAAGAAGAGAGGAGAAATGTGGTGAAGAGAGGAGGAGAGGAGCAAAGAAGAGAGAAGAAGAGGAGAGGGTAGAAGAAGAAGAGAGGAGATATGTGGTGAAGAGAGGTGGAGAGATGATGAGAGAGGAGAAGAAGAAGAAGAAGAAGAGAGGAGATATGTGGTGAAGAGAGGAGGAGAGATGATGAGAGAGGAGAAGAGGAGCGGGTAGAAGAAGAAGAGAGGAGATATGTGGTGAAGAGAGGAGGAGAGATGATGAGAGAGGAGAAGAAGAAGAAGAAGAAGAGAGGAGATATGTGGTGAAGAGAGGAGGAGAGATGATGAGAGAGGAGAAGAGGAGAGGGTAGAAGAAGAAGAGAGGAGATATGTGGTGAAGAGAGGAGGAGAGATGATGAGAGAGGAGAAGTGGAGCGGGTAGAAGAAGAAGAGAGGAGATATGTGGTGAAGAGAGGAGGAGAGATGATGAGAGAGGAGAAGAAGAAGAAGAAGAAGAGAGGAGATATGTGGTGAAGAGAGGAGGAGAGATGATGAGAGAGGAGAAGAGGAGCGGGTAGAAGAAGAAGAGAGGAGATATGTGGTGAAGAGAGGAGGAGAGATGATGAGAGAGGAGAAGAAGAAGAAGAAGAAGAGAGGAGATATGTGGTGAAGAGAGGTGGAGAGATGATGAGAGAGGAGAAGAAGAAGAAGAAGAAGAGAGGAGATATGTGGTGAAGAGAGGAGGAGAGATGATGAGAGAGGAGAAGAGGAGAGGGTAGAAGAAGAAGAGAGGAGATATGTGGTGAAGAGAGGAGGAGAGATGATGAGAGAGGAGAAGAGGAGCGGGTAGAAGAAGAAGAGAGGAGATATGTGGTGAAGAGAGGAGGAGAGATGATGAGAGAGGAGAAGAAGAAGAAGAAGAAGAGAGGAGATATGTGGTGAAGAGAGGAGGAGAGATGATGAGAGAGGAGAAGAGGAGCGGGTAGAAGAAGAAGAGAGGAGATATGTGGTGAAGAGAGGAGGAGAGATGATGAGAGAGGAGAAGAAGAAGAAGAAGAAGAGAGGAGATATGTGGTGAAGAGAGGAGGAGAGATGATGAGAGAGGAGAAGAGGAGTGGGTAGAAGAAGAAGAGAGGAGATATGTGGTGAAGAGAGGAGGAGAGATGATGAGAGAGGAGAAGAAGAAGAAGAAGAAGAGAGGAGATATGTGGTGAAGAGAGGTGGAGAGATGATGAGAGAGGAGAAGAAGAAGAAGAAGAAGAGAGGAGATATGTGGTGAAGAGAGGAGGAGAGATGATGAGAGAGGAGAAGAGGAGAGGGTAGAAGAAGAAGAGAGGAGATATGTGGTGAAGAGAGGAGGAGAGATGATGAGAGAGGAGAAGAGGAGCGGGTAGAAGAAGAAGAGAGGAGATATGTGGTGAAGAGAGGAGGAGAGATGATGAGAGAGGAGAAGAAGAAGAAGAAGAAGAGAGGAGATATGTGGTGAAGAGAGGAGGAGAGATGATGAGAGAGGAGAAGAGGAGCGGGTAGAAGAAGAAGAGAGGAGATATGTGGTGAAGAGAGGAGGAGAGGAGCAAAGAAGAGAGAAGAAGAGGAGAGGGTAGAAGAAGAAGAGAGGAGATATGTGGTGAAGAGAGGAGGAGAGATGATGAGAGAGGAGAAGAAGAAGAAGAAGAAGAGAGGAGATATGTGGTGAAGAGAGGTGGAGAGATGATGAGAGAGGAGAAGAAGAAGAAGAAGAAGAGAGGAGATATGTGGTGAAGAGAGGAGGAGAGATGATGAGAGAGGAGAAGAGGAGAAGGTAGAAGAAGAAGAGAGGAGATATGTGGTGAAGAGAGGAGGAGAGGAGCAAAGAAGAGAGAAGAAGAGGAGAGGGTAGAAGAAGAAGAGAGGAGATATGTGGTGAAGAGAGGAGGAGAGATGATGAGAGAGGAGAAGAAGAAGAAGAAGAAGAGAGGAGATATGTGGTGAAGAGAGGAGGAGAGATGATGAGAGAGGAGAAGAAGAAGAAGAAGAAGAGAGGAGATATGTGGTGAAGAGAGGAGGAGAGATGATGAGAGAGGAGAAGAGGAGCGGGTAGAAGAAGAAGAGAGGAGATATGTGGTGAAGAGAGGAGGAGAGATGATGAGAGAGGAGAAGAGGAGCGGGTAGAAGAAGAAGAGAGGAGGAGAGATGATTAGAGAGGAGAAGAGGAGAAGGTAGAAGAAGAAGAGAGGAGATATGTGGTGAAGAGAGGAGGAGAGATGATGAGAGAGGAGAAGAAGAAGAAGAAGAAGAAGAGAGGAGATATGTGGTGAAGAGAGGAGGAGAGATGATGAGAGAGGAGAAGAGGAGAAGGTAGAAGAAGAAGAGAGGAGATATGTGGTGAAGAGAGGAGGAGAGATGATGAGAGAGGAGAAGAGGAGAAGGTATAAGAAGAAGAGAGAAGGAGAAGAGGAGAGAGAAAGAAGAAGATGAGAGGGTAGAAGAAGAAGAGAGGAGATATGTGGTGAAGAGAGGAGGAGAGATGATGAGAGAGGAGAAGAGGAGCGGGTAGAAGAAGAAGAGAGGAGATATGTGGTGAAGAGAGGAGGAGAGATGATGAGAGAGGAGAAGAAGAAGAAGAAGAAGAGAGGAGATATGTGGTGAAGAGAGGTGGAGAGATGATGAGAGAGGAGAAGAAGAAGAAGAAGAAGAGAGGAGATATGTGGTGAAGAGAGGAGGAGAGATGATGAGAGAGGAGAAGAGGAGAAGGTAGAAGAAGAAGAGAGAAGGAGAAGAGGAGAGAGAAAGAAGAAGATGAGAGGGTAGAAGAAGAAGAGAGGAGATATGTGGTGAAGAGAGGAGTAGAGATGATTAGAGAGGAGAAGAGGAGAAGGTAGAAGAAGAAGAGAGGAGATATGTGGTGAAGAGAGGAGGAGAGATGATGAGAGAGGAGAAGAAGAAGAAGAAGAAGAAGAAGAAGAAGAGAGGAGATATGTGGTGAAGAGAGGAGGAGAGATGATGAGAGAGGAGAAGAGGAGAAGGTAGAAGAAGAAGAGAGGAGATATGTGGTGAAGAGAGGAGGAGAGATGATGAGAGAGGAGAAGAGGAGAAGGTAGAAGAAGAAGAGAGAAGGAGAAGAGGAGAGAGAAAGAAGAAGATGAGAGGGTAGAAGAAGAAGAGAGGAGATATGTGGTGAAGAGAGGAGGAGAGGAGCAAAGAAGAGAGAAGAAGAGGAGAGGGTAGAAGAAGAAGAGAGGAGATATGTGGTGAAGAGAGGAGGAGAGATGATGAGAGAGGAGAAGAAGAAGAAGAAGAAGAGAGGAGATATGTGGTGAAGAGAGGAGGAGAGATGATGAGAGAGGAGAAGAGGAGCGGGTAGAAGAAGAAGAGAGGAGATATGTGGTGAAGAGAGGAGGAGAGATGATGAGAGAGGAGAAGAAGAAGAAGAAGAAGAGAGGAGATATGTGGTGAAGAGAGGAGGAGAGATGATGAGAGAGGAGAAGAGGAGAGGGTAGAAGAAGAAGAGAGGAGATATGTGGTGAAGAGAGGAGGAGAGATGATGAGAGAGGAGAAGAGGAGCGGGTAGAAGAAGAAGAGAGGAGATATGTGGTGAAGAGAGGAGGAGAGATGATGAGAGAGGAGAAGAAGAAGAAGAAGAAGAGAGGAGATATGTGGTGAAGAGAGGAGGAGAGATGATGAGAGAGGAGAAGAGGAGAGGGTAGAAGAAGAAGAGAGGAGATATGTGGTGAAGAGAGGAGGAGAGATGATGAGAGAGGAGAAGAGGAGCGGGTAGAAGAAGAAGAGAGGAGATATGTGGTGAAGAGAGGTGGAGAGATGATGAGAGAGGAGAAGAAGAAGAAGAAGAAGAGAGGAGATATGTGGTGAAGAGAGGTGGAGAGATGATGAGAGAGGAGAAGAAGAAGAAGAAGAAGAAGAGAGGAGATATGTGGTGAAGAGAGGAGGAGAGATGATGAGAGAGGAGAAGAGGAGAGGGTAGAAGAAGAAGAGAGGAGATATGTGGTGAAGAGAGGAGGAGAGATGATGAGAGAGGAGAAGAGGAGCGGGTAGAAGAAGAAGAGAGGAGATATGTGGTGAAGAGAGGAGGAGAGATGATGAGAGAGGAGAAGAAGAAGAAGAAGAAGAGAGGAGATATGTGGTGAAGAGAGGAGGAGAGATGATGAGAGAGGAGAAGAGGAGCGGGTAGAAGAAGAAGAGAGGAGATATGTGGTGAAGAGAGGAGGAGAGATGATGAGAGAGGAGAAGAAGAAGAAGAAGAAGAGAGGAGATATGTGGTGAAGAGAGGAGGAGAGATGATGAGAGAGGAGAAGAGGAGTGGGTAGAAGAAGAAGAGAGGAGATATGTGGTGAAGAGAGGAGGAGAGATGATGAGAGAGGAGAAGAAGAAGAAGAAGAAGAGAGGAGATATGTGGTGAAGAGAGGTGGAGAGATGATGAGAGAGGAGAAGAAGAAGAAGAAGAAGAGAGGAGATATGTGGTGAAGAGAGGAGGAGAGATGATGAGAGAGGAGAAGAGGAGAGGGTAGAAGAAGAAGAGAGGAGATATGTGGTGAAGAGAGGAGGAGAGATGATGAGAGAGGAGAAGAGGAGCGGGTAGAAGAAGAAGAGAGGAGATATGTGGTGAAGAGAGGAGGAGAGATGATGAGAGAGGAGAAGAAGAAGAAGAAGAAGAGAGGAGATATGTGGTGAAGAGAGGAGGAGAGATGATGAGAGAGGAGAAGAGGAGCGGGTAGAAGAAGAAGAGAGGAGATATGTGGTGAAGAGAGGAGGAGAGATGATGAGAGAGGAGAAGAAGAAGAAGAAGAAGAGAGGAGATATGTGGTGAAGAGAGGTGGAGAGATGATGAGAGAGGAGAAGAAGAAGAAGAAGAAGAGAGGAGATATGTGGTGAAGAGAGGAGGAGAGATGATGAGAGAGGAGAAGAGGAGAAGGTAGAAGAAGAAGAGAGGAGATATGTGGTGAAGAGAGGAGGAGAGGAGCAAAGAAGAGAGAAGAAGAGGAGAGGGTAGAAGAAGAAGAGAGGAGATATGTGGTGAAGAGAGGAGGAGAGATGATGAGAGAGGAGAAGAAGAAGAAGAAGAAGAGAGGAGATATGTGGTGAAGAGAGGAGGAGAGATGATGAGAGAGGAGAAGAAGAAGAAGAAGAAGAGAGGAGATATGTGGTGAAGAGAGGAGGAGAGATGATGAGAGAGGAGAAGAGGAGAGGGTAGAAGAAGAAGAGAGGAGATATGTGGTGAAGAGAGGAGGAGAGATGATGAGAGAGGAGAAGAGGAGCGGGTAGAAGAAGAAGAGAGGAGATATGTGGTGAAGAGAGGAGGAGAGATGATGAGAGAGGAGAAGAGGAGAGGGTAGAAGAAGAAGAGAGGAGATATGTGGTGAAGAGAGGAGGAGAGATGATGAGAGAGGAGAATAGGAGCGGGTAGAAGAAGAAGAGAGAAGGAGAAGAGGAGAGAGAAAGAAGAAGATGAGAGTGTAGAAGAAGAAGAGAGGAGATATGTGGTGAAGAGAGGAGGAGAGGAGCAAAGAAGAGAGAAGAAGAGGAGAGGGTAGAAGAAGAAGAGAGGAGATATGTGGTGAAGAGAGGAGGAGAGATGATGAGAGAGGAGAAGAGGAAGAAGAAGAAGAGAGGAGATATGTGGTGAAGAGAGGAGGAGAGATGATGAGAGAGGAGAAGAGGAAGAAGAAGAAGAGAGGAGATATGTGGTGAAGAGAGGAGGAGAGATGATGAGAGAGGAGAAGAGGAGAGGGTAGAAGAAGAAGAGAGGAGATATGTGGTGAAGAGAGGAGGAGAGATGATGAGAGAGGAGAAGAGGAGAGGGTAGAAGAAGAAGAGAGGAGATATGTGGTGAAGAGAGGAGGAGAGATGATGAGAGAGGAGAAGAGGAGAAGGTAGAAGAAGAAGAGAGGAGATATGTGGTGAAGAGAGGAGATATGTGGTGAATTAAGAAGGAGAGGAGAGGGGAGGAGAAAAGAAGAAGGGAGGAGATAGAGACAGAGTAGAGATGTAGAGAGCAGGAGAGAAATAAGGACAGATGATGAGAGGAGGGAAGAGTAGGATTGATGAGGAGGAGAAGAACAAAACAATAGATGTTGTTGTAAACGTGGGCTATCGTTGTTTACTTTATTTGCATATTTAAATTTTGCATTATTTTCTTCCAAACACATCTTCCTCCTCTTGGCTTTCCGGATCACACACCTTTGACCAGATGCAATGATGACAGGTGTCCAGCAAACTCTACAGACTTGCTCGTGTGATAAAGAGCTTCTCCTCAACACGATCACATCACTGCAGATGTTTATTCAAAGTGTTTCCTGAGAAGCAATCATCAAGCAGCTGATGTTCAGGACCTTCAGTATCTGGTGTCTGTGGTTTAAAGAGAGAAAGTGAGTTCACGAGAAGCATCTGTTGGTCTTCCATCAGATCAGCTTCTCACAGACGTTACTGTGTTATAAAAGTGTGACAAATATCACCATTCATCCGCTCCCAGAATGCACTGCAGCAGACTATGGTCCATCTCTAAAACATATTGAAAGAATGCAAACTTCTTTTTACGTCCCCTTGTCTAAACAATATTCTACGGTTGAAGAGTCTAGTCGACTGAACACACAGAGTTTCAGGCCTGGAGACAAAGTTTGACACAGACACAAGTGATTGTTCAATCAGAGTCCAAAGTTTGTTGTATGTAGGACTAATATTTATATGCTTGAAACAGGACGTGTCATATATATAACTGGAAAATCACCAGACTTTCTGTTTAGTCTTATTCCTCCTGAACAATCAGATATGATCACGTATTTAATATTACAATATCAAAACAATTGTCCCTTGACATCATTAGGAACCTTGATATGGAGAACAACAGATACTTATATCAACATAAGACAGCATAAGACATGATACAACTTTCAACGAGGTTAAACAACAAGAAAGTAAGGCACATCTTATATCAATAAAAACTAATATTAATAGGAATGAATATGAATACATATGATATATGAACTTTGTATTAAACACAGATGCAATATTTGTAGAGGACAGGACGAAATCCAGATTCTCACACATATGAAGCATCAAACATGCGTGAGGCGTGATTTACAGCGAGCACATTTCTCTTCCGCTCATGCTGTGTGTAGGAAGCGCCGTACGCTTGTTTATGAGCTTTAATAGGATTCCATTTTATAGATTTTTTTTGGCAATCGCCTCCCCCGAAATTCTTCATCCTGTTGCGGCGTGATAAATTCACCGGATTAAAAATGTTTCTCCGTCCTGTAAACTAGTGTGAAAAATAAAGCACACGACTGAATGAAGGTTCAGCAGTCTGTCCATCACGTGAAGAACATTAACACGTGTGTTTGGAGCGTGTCCGTGGGTGTTGATGTGAATATCAGCGCTGACACTGTGGGTTGATGTCTTTTTAACACGGATTAAAAGTCAAAACCAGCCCGCCAGCTCCAGAAACTCAGAGGATTAAACGGTGACAGAGCCGCTTCTGCTCTTCTGATGATAGAAATGTTTCTCTAATGCCTCATCACAGACCGTACACAGAAAATATATGAAATATTACAAACACATGTTCTCAAATATTCACAATTCTGATCGAATCGTTCATGAACAGTTTTCTTTTGTGCTTGTTATTGACGAAAATTTAGAGACTAAGAGAGAGAGAGGAGAGAGAGTAGGGGAGAGAGAGGGAGAGAGAGAGAGAGAGAGAGAGAGAGACAGAGAGAGAGAGAGAGAGAGAGAGAGAGAGACAGAGAGTATTTTCTACACCAACCGACCTCATTCATGGCACAAAGCCATCATCTCGGAATTCCCAAACGCTGAAAGAAAAGTCATCTGTGGGGGTTTCCAGCTTCAAATAAAAAATGAGCATGATGTAACAATGATCAATGTTAACATCTACAAAGCAAAAGGGATAGTTGTAGTGAAAAGCACTCAAGGACTTTTCGAACAAAATTTCCTCAGTACAAAAGGAAGATTACAACTGGAACCCAACATTGAGCAACCCACCACAGAGCAATCAGACAGAACCCCAGTTTCTGATTAGCAGAACATAGAGATCTTCCTAACGCAGAACAAACAAAGGAGCTCCATTCACACTGCTACTGTACTGACATGAGAGAGAGATTTACAGCCCTGGAGGGGCAACTAGTACAGCTCAGAGAAATTACCCTTTCTCTCCAAACCATACAAAGCTCAGACCAATCCGGCAACAAACCCACAGCCAAACAAAAAGAGGGAGACAACATCAGGAAAGAACTGTCTTCACTTCAAGCCGAAGTGAAGCAGCTACTGCAAGGGAGGGAGAGGCTCAAGGTTCAGCTGGCATCACTGGAAACCCAGCTCACACAGCAGACAGAGAGTCACTGGACCCAGCTAACTGCTTTAAGAGAGGAGATAAGAGAACTGAAGCATGAAAAAGATACCCACCTCACAGCCCTCAACTCCAAAAATGGTCCAGAACAACAGGTCACCCTTCAAACGGACCACAGCTCACAGACCTCAGTGTCAAAACCCAGCCAAAACCCACCATCTTCACCAAACCCTTTGCCCAGTAGAGATCAACGCAATGAACCTGACAACACTCCAACACCCACAGAGGACTCACATAAAACAGATATTGTCCTTCTGATAAACTCAAATGGGGAATTTATAGGTGAAAAAAAGCTCTTCCCCAAACAAAAGGTGTCCAAACTCTGGTGCCCTAACACCCACAGTGCCCTCAGACTACTAAACGAGGACAACCTAGGATCCCCAAGCCACATAATAATCCACACTGGCACAAACGACCTGAGAGCACAACAAGAAAGAGTGACCACAGCACTAGAAAGGGTAATCGAAAAAGCTACAACCACCTTCCCAAATGCCAAAATCACCATCTCGACACTGCTACCACGGAAAGACTTCCACCCAGACACAATTCAACAAATAAACGCAAACCTCTCTAGAACTTGTACACTCAAACCTCAAGTGCACCTGGCACATCATCCCACCTTGGACCTCACATGCCTCTATGACCATGTACACATATATAGAGCATCTGTCCCCATCTTTGCAAAGAAATTAAAAGATGTTGCTCTAAACCGCAACACCAACAACCCTCCTAGAAGCAACAGAGCAAGGCAGTCCCTACCCAGACCATGGATGAACCACACCGCACCTTCAAAAAACAGCCAGAGACTGGGACCCCTTTCCTGCCAAAACAACAGCCAACAGACCAGAGCACCACCCCTGCTGCCCCTACCCCCCACCCAGCATATGCAACAGAACTCAGGCAGCCTAAGCTATGCCCAGACAGTGAGCAGAAACTCCACACCGACATCTGCACAAGCTCCAACAGCCGAGCTAAAATACATCCATCACCTACTGTCTTAAGACAAAATCTGCAATAAATAAATAAATACCTTATGGATAACAAAGCATTTACCATATCATGTTGGAATATTCAAGGCCTGAGGTCATCTGCTTTTGGACTGAAAAGCAAAAACATAGACTTCACCTCTGAAACAAAAAACTCAGACATCCTCATCCTACAGGAGACATGGAGTAGAGGAGACGGACCCACTGGCTGCCCTACAAACTACAGAGAATTCATCATTCCATCCGTCAAACTGCCTGGCGTCACACAGGGAAGAGACTCAGGCGGAATGCTGATCTGGTATAAGTCCGATTACGCCCACTCAATAAAAATGATTAAAACTGGCCAGTTTTACACATGGATAGAAATCAACAAGACCATCACTTCAACAGATAAGAATATCTTCCTGTGTGCAACCTACATCCCTCCAGCAGAGTCAGTTAGGGTTAGGGACCTCAATGTGGACAGTTTCACGATCCTGGAAGAGGAGATCAACTACTTTCAGTCACAGGGCAATGTTCTGATCTGCGGAGACCTAAATGCCAGGACAGGTGAAGAATCAGACTCAGTTCACTCCAAGGGAGACAAACACATTCCAGGAGGAGATGTTCTTCCCACACCTACTCGCACACAAAGACTAAACTACGATAAAACAACAAACAAAAATGGATCAAGACTTCTCCATCTTTGTCGCACACTGGGTCTGTACATGGTCAATGGTAGACTACGAGGAGATTCATACAGTAGGTACACCTATAGTTCTAAACTAGGTAACAGTACGGTAGACTATTTCATCACAGATCTGAATCCTAACTCCCTCAGAGCGTTCACAGTCAGCCCACCATCCCCATTGTCAGATCACAGTAAAATCACTCTCTACCTCAATAGATCCAAACCTAACACAGAGGCATCAAAACAAACTCACCTCCATACCCTAAAACAAACTTTCAGGTGGAAACAAAATTGTGAAGAAACATACAAAAGCATAACTCGTGAACCAAAAATTCAAAACCTACTGAATAATTTCCTAGTTACCCCATTCCCACACAATTATGAAGGTGTTAATTTAGCAGTAGACAGGATTAACCAAATTTTAACAATATCTGCAACACTATCTAACCTAAAACCCACTAACACAAAACCAAACAAAAAGCCTGTAAATGAGAAATGGTTTGATAAGGAGTGTAAAAACCTTAGAAAAGAAGTAAGAATTCTATCAAATCAGAAACACAGATGCTGACAATGTAAACACACGCCAACTCTACCATGAAAAAGTTAAACAAGGACACACTAAGGAAGAAAGAGAAACAAGATACACAAAACCAGTTAAAAGCAATTGAACAATCTCTAGAAACAAATCGCTTCTGGGAACATTGGAACACACTTAACAAACCCCACCATGAAGATCTTCCCATTCAGAACGGAGACGTATGGATAAAGCACTTCTCAAACCTCTTTAGTAAAATAACCAAGAACCATGAACAAACTAACCTACACAACAAACTATGCACTCTGGAGTCAACAATTAAAGATTACCAAAACCCTTTAGACTATCCAATTACACTCGCTGAGCTAGAACAAAATATACCAAAACTTAAATCCCAAAAAGCAAGTGGTATCGACGGTATCCTAAACGAGATGATTAAACACGCAGACCAAAAACTTACACTCGCCATCCTCAAACTGTTTAATATCATCTTTAGTACAGGTATATTTCCCACAATCTGGAACCAAGGTCTCATAACTCCAATCCATAAAAGTGGAGACAAGTTCGACCCTAATAATTACCGCGGAATATGTGTAAACAGCAACCTAGGTAAACTCCTCTGTAACATTCTTAACAGCAGACTTCTCCAATTTCTAAACAAATGATGTTTTATTAACAAAGTTCGGGAGGAGCACGTGCAAATAATTAAGCAGCTGCACGGCATCAGAAATCACGCAGCTGCCCGGCATTAGCAATCACATCACTTATCCTTCCAAACCAGAACGAGCTCTATAAATCGTGAAACCTCCCTACCTCCTTCATTCATAGATTTTTGCAGCATACAGCAGCATGTCTGAGATCGACAATTCTGAAATGGAAAACAACGACTTCTTTGCCGACCAGGGTCCCTCAGAAAACTCGACCGCTCACCAAAGAACCAGCACAGGACAAGAAGCTGTTACGGGTAAGAGGACAGAGACACCAAGAGGCCGCCAGCCCTCCCGCACCGTCCGTCACACCCCAAAACGACGAAGCAACACGGCGTCATCTAGTCCGCCATCCAGGGCATCAGCAGCTTCTTCCGCCTCTTCCTACACCTCGGCTCAACGCTCGATTCCTGAGATGAGGAAATGGACAGTCGTAACCCTGAGACAGGCTCTAGAAAATGCAGACATCCCTTTCTCCAAGAAGGCAACAAAGGCGGAGTTAAACCACCTATACACCTCCAGCCTGCCCGGAGTTCTAACAACCGCTCCGACATCAAAACTAAAAGCCGCTGACAAGACCTGCAGCACCACAATCCTCCAACACCAGGAATCGTCTACTCCAACCGCGGCTAGGAAGAGGCGCCGTTCACCAAGCACGCGCCCGCCAGCGGCAACCCTCCCTACCCTATCCCACTATCCTCCGTCCCACTTTCCCTCCGGTCTCTGGCCTGCAGCCCCAATGCCTTCAGATACCGCGAGGTTGCCTCCGGCACAGGCGCAGGCCCAAACCTTTTTCAATTTTCCTATTGCCACAGGCTCTGGAGCCGCACAAAGCATGATGCTGCATCCGTACGCGGCTCCAGCAGCCGCCCCCTTATTCCACAACACTCTATCCTACCCTAGCCACTGGCCTGCAGCCACACTGCCAATTGATAACGCGAGGCTGCCTCCGTTACAGGCACAGGCGCAGGTTCAAGCTTCCTCTCCATTTCCTATTGCCTCAGGCTCTGGAGCCGCCCAAAGCGTGATGCTGCATCCGTACGCGGCTCCAGCAGCCGCCCCTTTGTTCCCACACACCACATCCCGTGCCGCCTTCACCATTCACTCCGCAACACCAATAGCCATCCCCCCGAACGCACCAGCCTGGGAACCTCCTCCCGTAGCCAGCAACATTACGGACCAGATATTAGCCGAAGTTCAGGCAGCTAGTTTCAGAAGCAGTCCAACACCCCACCCTAGTACCTCCCTATTCGTAACCAATATTCCCCTAGGCCACCCACTGAAGCCCCTCCTTGACGTCTCTCTCAGCCACATCATCCTCTCAGTCTCCCCCAGGACCCTACAATCTTATCTCACAGCTTGGAAATGTTTCAAATCGTTCCACGCTAAATTCATCCTAACATTCCCAGACTTCTCAATGCTAGCCATCACCTCATTCATCTCCCACCTAAACACCTCAAAAAACCTCCAAGCCAGTTCCATTAAAGGATACCTAAGCGGATTACAATTTTTCCACAAACTCATTTTCGGATCACCTTCACCCCAAATAGCCAGCTCACAGACCTCCATGCTGATCAAAGGCATCCAAAGAGCCCACCCCTCCCGCCCTGACCCCAGAAAACCCATAACACTAGAAATACTAACTAAGTGCATAATCACTCTCCGCCAAGGCTACCACTCCACGCACACTGCCCGCACACTGGACGCCATGTTCCTATTAGCTTTTTTCGGTTTCCTCAGATGTTCAGAACTCACAATCACATCCAAATTCAATCCAGACATCCACCCCACCATTTCAGATCTCTCCGTAATGAATGACGACACAATATATTACTTTATTAAACAGAGTAAGACAGACCAAACAAAGAGAGGCCATCTAATATACATATTTAATCTACCATCAGCTCTCCAACCATACCAAACCCTCCAAGCCTACCTCCAGCTCAGAAGCACACAAACCCTAATCCCCTCCGACCCTCTCTTCGTAGACGATTTCAACCGCCCCACCACGCGTTTCTGGTTCCAGAAACACCTCAAGCTAGTCTTGATCCAATCAGGCATCCCAGCCGATAACTTTTCCAGCCACTCCTTCAGAATCGGAGCAGCCACAACAGCGGCCCAAAAAGGACTCTCCCAGCACCAAATCCAAACACTCGGCAGTTGGTCTTCAGAAGCTTTCAAAAGCTACATTCGTTCCGATCGTTCCCACATTAAAGAAGCACACCGAACCCTCATCAACCAAAACCGTTAACCCCAGCCCGCCGGCAATCCCCCACACACACCAGCAGCTCACAACCACAGCCTTTTCCTATTTTTCCACACTGCCGCAGCAGTGCTACCCCAGCAGGGGTCCCTATCCATATCTCACACTGCAGCAGCAGTGCTACCCCAGCAGGGGTCCTTTCCTATATTTCACACTGCAGCAGCAGTGCTTCCCCAGCAGGGGGGCTTTCACCTGCATTTCACACCGCAACAGCAGTGACGCCCCAGCAGGGGCTTTTATCTCTATTTCACACTGCAGCAGCAGTGCCACCCCAGCAGGGGCCTTTACCTGTATTTCGCACCGCAGCAGCAGTGCCACCCCAGCAGGGGTCTTTATCTATATTTCACACTGCAGCAGCAGTGCTTCCCCAGCAGGGGCCTTCACCTGTATTTCCCACTGCAGCAGCAGTGACGCCCCAGCAGGGGCTTTTACCTATATTTCACACTGCAGCAGCAGTGCCACCCCAGGAGGGGTCTTTACCTGTATTTCCCACTGCAGCAGCAGCGCCACCCCAGCAGGGGTCTTTTTCTATATTTCACACTGCAGCAGCAGTGCTCCGCAGCAGGGGTTTCCATCTATATTTCCAACTGCAGCAGCAGTGCCACCCCAGCAGGGGTCTTTATCTACATTTCACACTGCAGCAGCAGTGCTTCCCCAGCAGGGGCCTTCACCTGTATTTCCCACCGCACCAGCAGTGACGCCCCAGCAGGGGCTTTTATTTCAACTGCCGCAGCAGTACAACCCCAGCAGGGGTCTTTATCTATATTTCACACTGCAGCAGCAGTGCTTCCCCAGCAGGGGCCTTCACCTGTATTTCCCACTGCAGCAGCAGTGCCACCCCAGCAGGGGTCTTTATCTACATTTCACACTGCAGCAGCAGTGCTTCCCCAGCAGGGGCCTTCACCTGTATTTCCCACCGCACCAGCAGTGACGCCCCAGCAGGGGCTTTTATTTCAACTGCAGCAGCAGTACCGCCTCAGCAGGGGCCTCTATCTCACACTGCCGCAGCAGTACAACCCCAGCAGGTGTCTTTATCTATCTCACACTGCCGCAGCAGTACAACCCCAGCAGGGGTCTTTATCTATCTCACACTGCCGCAGCAGTACAACCCCAGCAGGGGTCTTTATCTATTTCACACTGCAGCAGCAGTGCTTCCCGAGCAGGGGCCTTCACCTGTATTTCCCACTGCACCAGCAGTGACGCCCCAGCAGGGGCTTTTATTTCACACTGCAGCAGCAGTATCGCCTCAGCAGGGGCCTCTATCTCACACTGCCGCAGCAGTACCACCCCAGCAGGGGTCTCTATCTATATTTCACACTGCAGCAGCAGTGCTTCCCCAGCAGGGGCCTTCATCTGTATTTCCCACTGCACCAGCATTGACGCCCCAGCAGGGGATCTACCTATATTCCACACTGCAGCAGCAGCGCAACCCCAGCAGGGGTCTCTCATCTACATTTTCACACCGCAGCAGCAACGCCACCCCAGAAGGGGCCTTTATCCGTTGTTTACACTACCGCAGCAGTGCTACCCCAGCCTTTTATCTATATCTAAATCCGCCGCAGCAACGCCGCCACGGCAGTAGCTTTCTACCGCCTCAGACGTAGCGTCGTCCCAGTAGGGGTTCCCATACACGTCATTTAAACCGCAGCAGCAGCACCTTCCGCACAGGGGCCTCATCCACGTTTCCAATGACCACACCAGTATCCATACCGCACAGAAGCACACAGAAATAAAACCCCGCAGAGGCTCCAGCCGGGACCCTATTCAAAACGAAGGCCAGCAACTCACAGCTGTAAACCTTGCTAATTTTTGGGGGGGCAATAACGGCCAGCTTTGGCTGCTGTCCTGCACCAGTCGCATTTTTGGGGGAAAGCGCTCGGGGCACGGGCAAACATAGACCAGAGCCCTCGCCCCGAACAAAGGGGGAGCGCTCCGGGGTCGGGAGAGAATGCAGACCCCGGAGCCCTCTCCCCGGACAGCACGCCAAATACGCATACTAAATTCTCAGCGTATCCACGCTGCCCCCCCTTTATTTATTTGCTAAGGTGAACTCGTGAAATTATGTTTTATTAACAAAGTTCGGGAGGAGCACGTGCAAATAATTAAGCAGCTGCACGGCATCAGAAATCACGCAGCTGCCCGGCATTAGCAATCACATCACTTATCCTTCCAAACCAGAACGAGCTCTATAAATCGTGAAACCTCCTTACCTCCTTCATTCATAGATTTTTGCAGCATCCCACCTCCACCCCGACTCCTCACCATAAAAAACTATTTTCTACCCAAAAGGGGGGGAAAGCGCTCGGGGCACGGGCAAACATAGACCAGAGCCCTCGCCCCGAACAAAGGGGGAGCGCTCCGGGGTCGGGAGAGAATGTAGACCCCGGAGCCCTCTCCCCGGACAGCACGCCAAATACGCATACTAAATTCTCAGCGTATCCACGCTGCCCCCCCTTTAATTTTTGCTAAGGTGAACTCGTGAACCAAAACATCCTGAGAAAATGCAAATTGGTTTCCAACCCAAATACCGCACATCCCATCATATATACACTCTTCGTACCTTAATTGACAAAGAAACAAATTAAAATAAAAGAAAGCTCTACTCATGCTTTGTTGACTTCAAAAAAGCTTTTGACTCAATCTGGCATGAGGGACTTTTTCTTCAGTTGATTCAATGTGCCATCGGAGGAAAAACCTACGACATCATCAAATCAATGTACACCAATAACACAGTTGCAGTTAAAATTGGCAACAAGCACACAGACTTTCTCTCCCAGAGTCGTGGAGTGAGACAGGGCTGTAGTCTAAGTCCTACACTATTTAACATTTACATGAATGAACTAGCTGGAGCTCTAGAACAGTCACCAGCACCCGGTCCGACCTTACAAGACACTGAAGTGATATGCCTCCTGTTTGCAGACGATCTGGTGCTGCTGTCACCCACAAAAGAGGGTCTACAGCAACATCTGGACACCCTGCACACTTTCTGCCAAACATGGGCCCTATCGGTTAACCTTAAGAAGACTCGAGTCATGATATTCCAAAAAAAGCCCAGTAGCCAAAATCAACATCATCGTTTCAAACTAAACAACGTGCCCCTAGAACACACCAAGAACTACACATATCTCGGTATAAACATTAGTCACACCGGAAACTTAAACAAGGCTGTGAATGACCTGAGAGACAAGGCACGAAGAGCCTTTTACACAATCAAAAAGAATATTAAAATTGACATCCCAACCGTAATCTGGCTGAAAATAATACAATCAATTATAGAACCAATCGCGCTGTATGGAAGTGAGGTTTGGGGTCCTCTCGCCAACCAAGAGTTCACCAGATGGGACAAACACCCAATAGAGATTCTGCAAACAGAAATGTGTAAAAACATTCTACGGGTACAGAGAAAAACTCCAAACAACGCCTGCAGAGCAGAATTAGGACTGTATCCTCTAATCATTAAAATACAAAAAAGAGCTTTAAAATTCTACACACACAAGAACAGCGACACAGACACACGCCATCACAAAGCCTTAAGTCATCAAGAGCTGAGCCCAGAGAGAAACCCCTTCATCCAACTGATCTCACAACTAACTCTACAACCCCAAACATGCCCAAGTCAACCCCAAACCCCAGCCAGACTAAACCAAATGATGAAAAGACAAAAAGAGAAATATCTCAAACACTGGACAGAAGCAACAGCTCAGCAAAGTAAAGTGGAATGCTATCTGTCACTAAAGAGAGAATATAAAGTGTCAGAATAGCTCACAAGCGTATCAGACCCTAAACTAAGAAAAGTGTTGAGCATGTACAGACTCAGTGATCACCAGCTCACTGTAGAGACGGGCAGACACAGACACACATGGACACCGAGAGAAGAGCGACTGTGTCCACACTGCACACACAATCAAGTGGAAACAGAGCTGCACTTTCTCCTCTCCTGTCCCAACTACACACACATCAGAGAAACATTCTTCCCCCAGTTTACAAACTTACACAAAGACTTTGACCAGTTTCAACAAAAGGACAAGATCTCATACATACTGGGAGAAAAGTCAAGAAGCTCAAACCTGCTGCAAGATATGTCAAGTCCTGCCACGACCAAAGAACAACCAGCACAACACAACACAACACTGACAGGACAACACACACAAACTGACACTATCACCCTCATTGAGAACTTTAATTAAAATTCTTTTTCTGTTTATATTGAGATGTATATATATATAGATTTTTACTTATAGACTTTTAATTTTATTCTATCTTATTTTTAATCTTAATCTGTATTTTTGCATGTTTATATTTAATCTTGTGCTTTGGCAATGTAAATTTTCTTTTATCATGCCAATAAAGCTCCTTTGAATCTTGAATCTTGAGAGAGAGAGAGAGAGAGAGAGAGAGACAGAGAGAGAGTGAGAGAGAGAGAGAGAGAGAGAGAGAGAGTGAGAGAGAGAGAGAGAGACAGAGAGACAGAGAGACAGACAGAGAGAGAGGGTGAGAGAGTGAGAGAGAGACAGAGAGACAGAGAGAGAGAGAGAGAGAGAGAGGGGGGGGGGAGAGAGAGAGAGAGAGACAGAGAGAGAGAGAGGGTGAGAGAGAGACAGAGAGACAGAGAGAGACAGAGAGAGAGAGAGGGTGAGAGAGTGAGAGAGAGACAGAGAGACAGAGAGAGAGAGAGAGAGAGAGAGAGAGGGGAAGAGTGAAGAACATCTCTCATCTGAATGTCATCAGAGTGTTTGTGAGTTTCCATGAGACTCCTTCAGAGGTCTGAAGAAAAGACGTTCTCTAGTGAATTAAACATCAAGAGATCTTTCAGAGAGTCAGTGTGAAGATGTCAAACCAAAACGGCAAACATTTCCTGGATGTTCGTCCTCCATGATCGTGTGGTAAATCCACTCCTTCACTTTGATAAAGCGCTTTAGAGATCAACCTTCTGCTTCCTGGAAGAGTGTCAGATACTCCACAACGACTCTTTCACACGTCCAACGGAAGCGAGCCCGAAGGAAACTCTACAAGCAGAATGTTAAACTTCAATGTCTTCATGTCAATTCCAGATTCTTCAAGGTTCTGCTTTACTGCAGGACAGACGTCAGGCTGATGAATCACTGTTCTGATATGTTTTATCATCAAATTAATGTGTTTACTGTAGATCTCTCAAGATTTAAAGAAAATGTTTCATTGCCGAAGCACAGAAGAATTAAACATAAAAATTCTGCACAAATCCAGATTAAGATAAAAATAGACGTATATAAGCATCAATACAGTATATACTTTACATCTCAATATAAAGAGAATAAGAGAAAATCCGTGAAAGTTCTCAGTGAGGGTGACAGGTTCCCATTGTGAAGACTCCCAGAGCTGTGTGATCAGTGTAGTGCTGTCCTTTTTTCAAGAAAGGGTTGGAGAGCTCCTCTCCTCCTCTACACTCAAGCTGTATGGCACCACCATCGCTGTAAATCACACACTTGTGGCTGGTACGTCTCTCGGACAGCACGACGTGGTCATCAGATTCCTCCCCGACCGCGCTCCGTACCCTCTTGGGACCTTAATGTGGGCATAGGAATGGCCCCGTTTGAGCCCCTTTGGGAAGCCGCTCTATCTCATCTCACGACGAAGACGCTTCTCCTAGTGACAATGGCTTCCATCACGAGGGTGAGGATCTGTGTTTGCACGTTTTGTCCTTCATGCATTTTTCTGGGGTTGACTGTCAAGGCCCGGGTGTGACGCTACAGTTCTAGCAGGTCCAGGTTCTGTTCTAAGCCATGATTAGTGGGACACAACAGTACCATTCATCTGCTTAGAGCAGACATCTCTCTCTCTCTCTCTCTCTCAAGATTCAAGATTAAAGATTCAAAGGAGCTTTATTGGCATGATAAAAGAAAATGTACATTGCCAAAGCACACGATTAAATATAAACATGCAGAAATACAGATTAAGATAAAAAATAAGATAGAATAAAATTAAAAGTCTATAAGTAAAAATCTATATATATACATCTCAATATAAACAGAAAAAGAGTTTTAATTAAAGTTCTCAATGAGGGTGATAGTGTCAGTTTGTGTGTGTTGTCCTGTCAGTGTTGTGTTGTGTTGTGTTGTGCTGGTTGTTCTTTGGTCGTGGCAGGACTTGACATATCTTGCAGCAGGTTTGAGCTTCTTGACTTTTCTCCCAGTATGTAGGAGATCTTGTCCTTTTGTTGAAACTGGTCAAAGTCTTTGTGTAAGTTTGTAAACTGGGCGAAGAATGTTTCTCTGATGTGTGTGTAGTTGGGACAGGAGAGGAGAAAGTGCAGCTCTGTTTCCACTTGATTGTGTGTGCAGTGTGGACACAGTCGCTCTTCTCTCGGTGTCCATGTGTGTCTGTGTCTGCCCGTCTCTACAGTGAGCTGGTGATCACTGAGTCTGTACATGCTCAACACTTTTCTTAGTTTAGGGTCTGATACGCTTGTGAGGTATTCTGACACTTTATATTCTCTCTTTAGTGACAGATAGCATTCCAGTTTACTTTGCTGAGCTGTTGCTTCTGTCCAGTGTTGGAGATATTTCTCTTTTTGTGTTTGGATCATTTGGTTTAGTCTGGCTGGGGTTTGGGGTTGACTTGGGCATGTTTGGGGTTGTAGAGTTAGTTGCGAGATCAGTTGGATGAAGGGGTTTCTCTCTGGGCTCAGCTCTTGATGACTTAAGGCTTTGTGATGGAGTGTGTCTGTGTCGCTGTTCTTAAGGTGTGTGTAGAATTTTAAAGCTCTTTTTTGTATTTTAATGATTAGAGGATACAGTCCTAATTCTGCTCTGCAGGCGTTGTTTGGAGTTTTTCTCTGTACCCGTAGAATGTTTTTACACATTTCTGTTTGCAGAATCTCTATTGGGTGTTTGTCCCATCTGGTGAACTCTTGGTTGGCGAGAGGACCCCAAACCTCACTTCCATACAGCGCGATTGGTTCTATAATTGATTGTATTATTTTCAGCCAGATAACGGTTGGGATGTCAATTTTAATATTCTTTTTGATTGTGTAAAAGGCTCTTCGTGCCTTGTCTCTCAGGTCATTCACAGCCTTGTTTAAGTTTCCGGTGTGACTAATGTTTATACCAAGATATGTGTAGTTCTTGGTGTGTTCTAGGGGCACGTTGTTTAGTTTGAAACGGTGATGTTGGTTTTGGCTACTGGGCTTTTTTTGGAATATCATGACTCGAGTCTTCTTAAGGTTAACCGATAGGGCCCATGTTTGGCAGAAAGTGTGCAGGGTGTCCAGATGTTGCTGTAGACCCTCTTTTGTGGGTGACAGCAGCACCAGATCGTCTGCAAACAGGAGGCATTTCACTTCGGTGTCTTGTAAGGTCGGACCGAGTGCTGGTGACTGTTCTAGAGCTCCAGCTAATTCATTCATGTAAATGTTAAATAGTGTAGGACTTAGACTACAGCCCTGTCTCACTCCACGACTCTGGGAGAGAAAGTCTGTGTGCTTGTTGCCAATTTAACTTCAAATGTGTTATTGGTGTACATTGATTTGATGATTTCGTAGGTTTTTCCTCCGATGGCACATTGAATCAACTGAAGAAAAAGTCCCTCATGCCAGATTGAGTCAAAAGCTTTTTTGAAGTCAACAAAGCATGAGTAGAGCTTTCTTTTCTTTTGGTTTGTTTCTTTGTCAATTAAGGTACGAAGAGTGTATATATGATGGGATGTGCGGTATTTGGGTTGGAAACCAATTTGGCATTTTCTCAGGATGTTTTGGTTGTTTAGATATTGGAGAAGTCTGCTGTTAAGAATGTTACAGAGGAGTTTACCTAGGTTGCTGTTTACACATATTCCGCGGTAATTATTAGGGTCCAATTTGTCTCCACTTTTATGGCTTGGAGTTATGAGACCTTGGTTCCAGATTGTGGGAAATATACCTGTACTTAAGATGATATTAAACAGTTTGAGGATGGCGAGTGTAAGTTTTTGGTCTGCGTGTTTAATCATCTCGTTTAGGATACCGTCGATACCACTTGCTTTTTGGGATTTAAGTTTTGGTATATTTTGTTCTAGCTCAGCGAGTGTAATTGGATAGTCTAAAGGGTTTTGGTAATCTTTAATTGTTGACTCCAGAGTGCATAGTTTGTTGTGTAGGTTAGTTTGTTCATGGTTCTTGTTTATTTTACTAAAGAGGTTTGAGAAGTGCTTTATCCATACGTCTCCATTCTGAATGGGAAGATCTTCATGGTGGGGTTTGTTAAGTGTGTTCCAATGTTCCCAGAAGCGATTTGTTTCTAGAGATTGTTCAATTGCTTTTAACTGGTTTTGTGTATTTTGTTTCTTTTTCTTCCTTAGTGTTTCCTTATATTGTTTAACTTTTTCATGGTAGAGTTGGCATGTGTTTACATTGTCAGCATCTCTGTGTTTCTGATTTGATAGAATTCTTACTTCTTTTCTAAGGTTTTTACACTCCTTATCAAACCATTTCTCATTTACAGGCTTTTTGTTTGGTTTTGTGTTAGTGGGTTTTAGGTTAGATAGTGTTGCAGACATTGTAAAAATTTGGCTAATCCTGTCTACTGCTAAATTTACACCTTCATTATTGTGTGGGAATGGGGTAACTAGGAAATTATTCAGTAGGTTTTGAATTTTTGGTTCACGAGTTATGCTTTTGTATGTTTCTTCGCAATTTTGTTTCCACCTGAAAGTTTGTTTTAGGGTATGGAGGTGAGTTTGTTTTGATGCCTCTGTGTTAGGTTTGGATCTATTGAGGTAGAGAGTGATTTTACTGTGATCTGACAATGGGGATGGTGGGCTGACTGTGAACGCTCAGTGTTTGGAATGTGGAATGTGTTTGTCTGGAATGTGTTTGTCTCCCTTGGAGTGAACTGAGTCTGATTCTTCGCCTGTCCTGGCATTTAGGTCACCGCAGATCAGAACATTGCCCTGTGACTGGAAGTAGTTGATCTCCTCTTCCAGGATCGTGAAACTGTCCTCATTGAAGTCCCTAACCCTAACTGACTCTGCTGGAGGGATGTAGGTTGCACACAGGAAGATATTCTTATCTCTCTCTCTCTCTGTCTCTCTCTGTCTCTCTTTCTTTCACTCTCTCTCTCTCTCTCTCTCTCTCTCTCTCTTTCACACTCTCTCTCTCTCTCTCTCTCTATTTATTTTCAGAACTTTTATTTGGTCACAGTCTCTGTTATCTCAGTTAATTCCTCTGACAGCTCACAGATAGATTCTCTGTCACTCTCTGATCCTTCAGCAGCTGTAACAAATCATTATTTTCAGAAGCAAAACAAGCTGAGGTTCAAACTCTTCTTTACGAACGTACAAATGTTTCTTTTTCATTTCATTGCAGGATGAATGATGAATCATCACTTGTATACAGTATTCTACATATAGAGAAACATCATCCTATCGAATTAAAGGTTCTGTGTGTAAGTTTCAGAGGCCACTATTGGCGATGTAGGAAATTGCAACTTACAGCTCCGCTACCCCCCTCTCCCTCCCATTGGAGAAGCTATGGTTGCCGTCACAGGACAAAAGGGTTCCGTAAATGATAGCGGCCATTATCGGTGGTGTTTATAAATGCAATCTACGTCTCACAGGCGAACAACAGAAGCTACGGACACAGGACAGAGATGTCGTCGTCTGAGACAGCAGAGAGTAACCTTTGCAAGTCAAGTGACGAGGTTTATTTACATAGAAAAATAAATAAATTAAATTGACTTAATTCATTATTTACTTAATTCATTAATCGTTATAGTGAATATTATTGTTACTTGTTTAGCATTGTGTCAGTGATGTATTCGCTTATTTTGCATAGCATTTTTTGCCACGGTAACTTGGTTCGTAACTTACTGCCTATTGAAACCACTTGCTAATGCTAAAGGCGTGAAATCTAAAAGCAGACGTTTGGCATC
>NC_079542.1:36207411-36227411 GCF_015846415.1 Triplophysa dalaica
GATTGTGGGAAATATACCTGTACTAAAGATGATATTAAACAGTTTGAGGATGGCGAGTGTAAGTTTTTGGTCTGCGTGTTTAATCATCTCGTTTAGGATACCGTCGATACCACTTGCTTTTTGGGATTTAAGTTTTGGTATATTTTGTTCTAGCTCAGCGAGTGTAATTGGATAGTCTAAAGGGTTTTGGTAATCTTTAATTGTTGACTCCAGAGTGCATAGTTTGTTGTGTAGGTTAGTTTGTTCATGGTTCTTGATTATTTTACTAAAGAGGTTTGAGAAGTGCTTTATCCATACGTCTCCGTTCTGAATGGGAAGATCTTCATGGTGGGGTTTGTTAAGTGTGTTCCAATGTTCCCAGAAGCGATTTGTTTCTAGAGATTGTTCAATTGCTTTTATCTGGTTTTGTGTATCTTGTTTCTTTTTCTTCCTTAGTGTTTCCTTATATTGTTTAACTTTTTCATGGTAGAGTTGGCGTGTGTTTACATTGTCAGCATCTCTGTGTTTCTGATTTGATAGAATTCTTACTTCTTTTCTAAGGTTTTTACACTCCTTATCAAACCATTTCTCATTTACAGGCTTTTTGTTTGGTTTTGTGTTAGTGGGTTTTAGGTTAGATAGTGTTGCAGATATTGTAAAAATTTGGTTAATCCTGTCTACTGCTAAATTTACACCTTCACTATCGTGTGGAAATGGGGTATCGAGGAATTTATTCAGTAGGATTTGAATTTTTGGTTTACGAGTTATACTTTTGTATGTATCTTCGCAATTTTGTTTCCACCTGAAAGTTTGTTTTAGGGTATGGAGGTGAGTTTGTTTTGATGCCTCTGTGTTAGGTTTGGATCTATTGAGGTAGAGAGTGATTTTACTGTGATCTGACAATGGGGATGGTGGGCTAACTGTGAACGCTCTGAGGGAGTTAGGATTCAGATCCGTGATGAAATAGTCTACCGTACTGTTACCCAGTTTAGAACTATAGGTGTACCTACCGTATGAATCTCCTCGTAGTCGTCCATTGACCATGTACAGACCCAGTGTGCGACAAAGATGGAGAAGTCTTAATCCATTTTTGTTTGTTGTTTTATCGTAGTTCAGTCTTTGTGTGTGTGTAGGTATGGAAAGGACATCTCCTCCTGGAATGTGTTTGTCTCCCTCGGAGTGAACCGAGTCTGATTCTTCACCTGTCCTGGCATTTAGGTCACCGCAGATCAGAACATTGCCCTGTGACTGAAAGTAGTTGATCTCCTCTTCCAGGATCGTGAAACTGTCCTCATTGAAGTAGGGTGACTCTGCTGGAGGGATGTAGGTTGCACACAGGAAGATATTCTTATCTGTTGAAGTGATGGTCTTGTTGATTTCTATCCATGTGTAAAACTGGCCAGTTTTAGTCATTTTTATTGAGTGGGCGTATTCGGACTTATACCAGATCAGCATTCCGCCTGAGTCTCTTCCCTGGGTGACACCAGGCAGTTTGACGGATGGAATGATGAGTTCTCTGTAGTTTGTAGGGCGACCAGTGGGTCCGTCTCCTCTACTCCATGTCTCCTGTAGGATGAGGATGTCTGAGTTTTTTGTTTCAGAGCTGAAGTCTATGTTTTTGCTTTTCAATCCAAAAGCAGATGACCTCAGGCCTTGAATATTCCAACATGATATTGTAAATGATTTGTTATCCATAAGTTATTTATTTGTTTATTGCGGATTTTGTCTTAATACAGTAGGTGTGAGCAGATCAGGTTCAGCATCTGATGGATGTCTTTTAGCTCGGCTGTTGGAGCTTGTGCAGATGTCGGTGTGGAGTTTCTGCTCACTGTCTGGGCATAGCTTAGGCTGCTGGAGTTCTGTTGCATATGCCCGGTGGGGGGTGTAGGCAGCAGGGATGGTGCTCTGGTCTGTTGGCTGTTGTTTTGGCAAGGAGGGTGGCCCAGTCTCTGGCTGTTTTTTGAAGGTGCGGTGTGGTTCATCCATGGTCTGGGTAGGGACTGCCTTGCTCTGTTGCTTCTAGGGGGGTTGTTTGTGTTGCGGTTTAGAGCAACATCTTTTAATTTCTTTGCAAAGATGGGGACAGACGCTCTGTACAGGTGTACATGGTCATAGAGGCATGTGAGGTCCAAGGTGGGATGATGTGCCAGGTGCACTTGAGGTTTGAGTGCACAAGTTCTAGAGAGATTTGGGTTTATTTGTTGAATTGTGTCTGGGTGGAAGTCTTTCCGTGGTAGCAGTGTCGAGATGGTGACTTTGGCATTTGGGAAGGTGGTTGTAGCTTTTTCGATTACCCTTTCCAGTGCTGTGGCCACTCTTTCTTGTTGTGCTCTCAGGTCGTTTGTGCCAGTGTGGATTATAATGTGGCTTGGTGATCCTAGGTTGTCCTCGTTCAGTAGTCTGAGGGCACTGTGCGTGTTGGGGCACCAGAGTTTGGACACCCTTTGTTTGGGGAAGATATTTTTTTCGTCTATGAATTTCCCATTTGAGTCTATCAGAAGGACAATATCTGTTTTCTGTGAGTCCTCGGTGGGTGTTGGAGTGTTGTCAGGTTCATTGCGTTGATCTGTACTGGGCAAAGGGTTTGGTGAAGATGGTGAGTTTTGGCTGGGTTGTGACAATGAGGTCTGTGAGCTGTGGTCCGTTTGAAGGGTGACCTGTTGTTCTGGACCATTTTTGGAGTTGAGGGCTGTGAGGTGGGTATCTTTTTCATGCTTCAGTTCTCTTATCTCCTCTCTTAAAGCGGTTAGCTGGGTCCGGTGACTCTCTGTCTGCTGTGTGAGCTGGGTTTCCAGTGATGCCAGCTGAACCTTGAGCCTCTCCCTTTCTTGCACTAGCTGCTTCACTTCGGCCTGAAGTGAAGACAGTTCTTTCCTGGTGTTGTCTCCCTCTTTTTGTTTGGCTGTGGGTTTGTTGCCGGATTGGTCTGGGCTTTGTATGGTTTGGAGAGAAAGGGTAATTTCTCTGAGCTGTACTAGTTCCCCCTCCAGGGCTGTAAATCTCTCTCTCATGTCAGTACAGTAGCAGTGTGAATGGAGCTCCTTTGTTTGTTCTGCGTTAGGAAGATCTGTATGTTCTTGCTGATCATCAGAAACTGGGGTTCTGTCTGATTCCTCTGTGGTGAGTTGCTCATTGTCGGGTTCCAGTTGTAATCTTCCTTTGATACTGAGGAAGTTTTTTTCGAAAAGTCCTTGAGTGCTTTTCACTACAACTATCCCTGTTGTTTTGTAGATGTTAACATTGATCATTGTTACATCATCCTCATTTTTAATTTTTAGCTGGAAACCCCCACAGATGCCTTTTCTTTCAGCGTTTGGGAATTCTGAGATGATGGCTTTGTGCCATGAATGAGGTCGGTTGGTATAGAAAATCAGGTTACTGGTGCTACCATCTTTATGAAGGTCTGCGAATAAAGTCTCTGAGTTTTCTGTGAGTCTTTTGTTTTTGTAGACTTTCCTTGCTGTATCGTTCGTAACCTCTTTTGGGTAGTGTAGAGGAATGGCCTCCACACATTGGGGTTGTGCACTCATGATGAAATGGGCCGTTCACACCTGTGTGGGCGTTGGTTAAGGAATCTCCTTTGTTTGGTCCAGTCGTTTTCTCACCTTCCAATTCGCACCTCTGAGGCGTGGGTCATGTGGTTGAGCAGAGTTTGCTGCCTCAGTAACACTATTGTATCTTTGAGTAAAACTTTTAGTTTCTTTTCTTTTGCTTGTTTTGTTTGTTTGATTGTAGTTATTGTCGAGTATTCGGCACAAATTGATGGTAAAGTACTTATTTTGGTACCTGGTAGAAGAAAGTCCTTGATAATCTAGTTCTCTTGTTATTTTTGGTTTGTTTGTAGAGCAGGATTGTTGGGTCGGTGTCCTTTGTGTCCTTTGTGTCCTTTTCTGATATTTTGTTCCAGAAATCCAGATTAAGAGTAAAAGTTTGATTTAAAAAAACAACAGGTTCCGTTAATGAAGGTTTGTGTATGTCTCCTTTGTAAAAAATTCCAAGGAATTTCAGGTTAATCCAGTAGTAAAATATGTTTGTTGCAGGAGCTCAAGAGTGTGTGACCTCTCTCTCTCTCTCTCTCTCTCTCTCTCTCTCTCTCTCTCTCTCTGTCTCTCTCTGTCTCTCCCTCTCTCTCTCTCTCTCTCTCTCTCTCTCTCTCTCCCTCTCTGTCTCTCCCTCTCTCTCTCTCTCTCTCTCTCTCTCTCTCTCTCCCTCTCTCTGTCTCTCTCTCTCTCTCCCTCTCAGTCTCTCCCTCTCTCTCTGTCTCTCTCTGTCTCTCCCTCTCTCTCTCTCTGTCTCCCCCTCTCTCTTCGTCTCTCTCTGTCTCTCTCTCCCTCTCTCTCTCTGTCTCTCTCTCTCTCTGTCTCTGTCTCTCTCTGTCTCTCTCTCTCTGTCTCTCTCTCTCTCTCTCTCTCTCTCTCTCTCCCTCTCAGTCTCTCTCTCTCTCTCTGTCTCCCCCTCTCTCTTCGTCTCTCTCTCCCTCTCCCTCTCTCTCTCTCTCTCTCTCTCACTCTCTCTCTCTGTCTCTCTCTGTGGCTCTCTCTCTCTCCCTCTCAACTCAACTCAACTCAACTCAACTTTATTTATATAGCGCTTTTTACAATTTTCATTGTTACAAAGCAGCTGTACATGAGACACATTTAATACAAGTATGAATTCTAAAGCAGCCCCCCCGGCCAGGCAGATAGTGCAAAACAATATGCAAACGGTGGTGAGGAACCCAAAACTCCCATCGAGAAAACAAACCACAGGGGAACCCAGGACCAACCAGGGGATTCCAGTTCCCCTCTGGCAAAAGCTGCTGCCTCTGCACAAGCTCAACAGTGCTTGCACAATAATGCTTAATAAAAATATAAAAATTAAGGATTAAAGATTATCATTAACAATCTAATAGCATTTGAAGTTGTCGCGTCCTTTATCCAGCTCCATCCTCTTAGCTCTTGTCAGGTCACCGCTTCCCATTCTCAGCTCTGCCATCAGGTCTGGGCATGAACTGCATCCTGCGGTAACCTTGGAACAAAGAGACAAGACTGGCTGAGAGTAGAGTACTGTTCTGCACTCTTTGATGCAGCAAGTACATCATTTGTTGTTGGATGTGTTCCTGGTTCCGGTTGATCTAAATAATGCAGCCTAAATCCTCTGAGGATTAATATTATGGAGGTATAGTGTATGCAAGATTAAAAAGATGAGTCTTTAGTCTAGATTTAAACTGACAGAGTGTGTCTGCCTCCCGGACCGTGCAGGGAAGAATATTCCAAAGTTTAGGCGCTAGATAAGAAAAGGATCTACCACCTGCACTTGATTTTGAAATTCTAGGTATTACCAACTGACAGGACCCCTTAGAGCGTAATGTACGTGGAGGTCTGTAATACAATAGAAGTTCATTCAAATACTGCGGCGCTAGACCATGTAGGGCTTTATAGGTAATAAGCAAGATCTTAAAGTTAATGCGATGCTTTATAGGTAACCAGTGCAAGGTTGACAGAACCGGGGTTATATGCTCATACTTTTTTGTACGTGTAAGAACTCGAGCTGCCGCGTTTTGAACCAGTTGCAGTTTTTGTAATAGGCCCGCAGGGCAACCACCTAGAAGTGCATTACAGTAATCTAGTCTTGATGTCATGAATGCATGAATTAATTTCTCTGCATCTGACAGTGACAGCATATGACGTAATTTAGATATATTCTTAAAATGGAAAAATGCAATTTTACAGGTGTTTGCGACATGGCTTTCAAATGAGAGAGTACTGTCGAATACAACGCCAAGATTCTTAGCTGATGACAAGGATTTTATGGAGCATCCGTCAATCGTTAAGCGAAATTCTTGGTTGTTACGCATAGCAGTTTTCGGTCCAGTAAGTAACACTTCTGTTTTAGTGTAAAGTGATACATCCAGACCAGTCCTACTGTATTCCTAGCAGATCCATTTTTGATAACATCTCTTTAGTTCGGGATGCTTTAGAGGTGTCAAAGCTACTTGATTTGGATTTTGGATTGATCTCACTGGACCAGGAGAAGGCTTTTGATAGGGTTGAACACCCCTATTTGTGGAAAACTTTAGCAGCGTTCGGTTTTAAAAAAGATTTTATTATGATGGTCCAGGTACTCTATATTGAGATTGAAAGTGTTTTGAAGATTAATGGTGGTTTATGTGCTCCATTTCAGGTTAAAAGAGGTATAAGACAAGGGTGCTCTCTATCGGGAATGTTGTATGCCTTAGCCATTGAGCCTTTATTACAAAAAATAAGGGAAAAAATTGATGGATTAAACTTGCCTAACTGTACAAAAAAGATATGTTTATCTGCTTATGCTGATGATGTAATGGTGTTTGTAAGTGGACAAAAAGATGTGAAAAGTGTATTTGATATAATCAATGATTTTACTCTTGTATCTTCTGCAAAGATAAATTGGAAGAAATGCGAGACACTCTTGGTTGGTAAATGGAAAAACGGTGATCCGAATATTCCTGAAGGTTTGGTCTGGGGTAAAGGTGGTTTAAAATATTTGGGAGTTTTTTTAGGTGATGACACAAATCAACAAAAGAATTGGGAAGGAGTTGTTGAAAAAATTAAAGGACGATTAGAGAAATGGAAGTGGCTGCTCCCTAAAATGTCATACAGAGGACGCATACTTGTCATCAACAACCTGGTCACGTCTTCACTGTGGCATAAGCTGGCGTGTGTTGATCCTCCTCCCCAACTACTGATGAAAATACAAGCGATTCTTGTAGACTTTTTTTGGGACAAATTGCACTGGATTCGACAGAGTGTTCTTTATTTGCCGAAAGAAGAAGGAGGACAAGGACTTGTACATTTACAGAGCAGAACTGCCGCTTTTCGTTTGTAGTTTCTGCAGAGACTTTTAGATGGTTCAGCGGATGTCAGCTGGAGGGCAGTGGCCCATATTGTTTTGCAAAATTTTGGAGGCTTTGGGCTAGACAAACATCTGTTCCTACTAAACCCTCTAAAGATGGATTTGTCTGTTCTTCCACCTTTCTATAAGAGTCTTTTTAAAGTCTGGAGTTTGTTTCACATCCAGAAATCCGAAAATCCGTATTCACTTCACTGGCTTCTTGAGGAACCTTTAATTCTTGGGGCCCGGTTGGATGTAAATGAAAGTGACAGTTCTTTTAATTGTGGTTTAAAGCTGCAAGAATCAAAAGTGATTCTTTTTAGACAATTGTTGGACATTGCTGGAGAGAAATTGGACAATGCTGTAAAAGTAGCTGAATTTTTAGGCACTAGATCTATTCGATTAGTTGCTCTGTTTTTAGCTAAGTTAAAGTCCACCCTCACAACAGAGGAGAGTCTAATGGTAAAAGAATATTTTGATAAAGTAACTGTTCCTGATGAAAATGATTTTTTCCCTTTTTTGATGATTTCGCCAAAATTGGATGGTTTTAAAACTTGGGACTCGCCGTGACCCGAGGTAGTTCGGATAAGCGGTAGAAAATGGAATGGAATGGAACTTGGGACTCGCAGTGGTTAGATGTATTATCTACTAAAGGAAAGATATTGTATGGAGCTTGTGTAATGGGTTTTAATAAGAATCATCTGGCAAAAAAAGAGGATACACCGTGGAGGAATTTTCTTGGCTTAAAGGAAAATGTTAAACCAGAATGGAGAGTTCTATATAAACCGCCATTAGCAAAAAAGGTTGGGGGATATGCAATGGAGAATTCTTCATGGTATTATAGCTGTTAATTCTTTTGTTTCTGTTTTAAATGAGGAAGCTGATGATGATTGCCCCTTTTGTTTGCAAAGAGAAACAATTTTTCATGCATTTGTACAATGTGTTAGATTGAAATCGTTGTTTGATTTTTTTAGAAAATTGTTTTTGTGGTTTTAATGAATTATTCACTGAAACTGTATTTATTTTGGGTTTTAAGTATAGTCAAACAAAGAAATCTATTTGTCAGTTACTGAATTTTATTATTGGTCAAGCAAAAATGGCAATATATATTAGTAGAAGGGATAAAATTGAACAGAAACCTTGTCAAAACATCATTGAGACTTTCTTAACATTGGTCAAATCAAGAGTATTGATTGATTATAAGTTTTATAAAACTATGAATGATTTGTTTACTTTTGAGAAGATTTGGTGTTGTAAGGGAGTCTTTTGTACCATTTTGGAAGATGAATAAAAAAATGTCCCTTAATTTTTGTTTTCTGTGGTTAGGTTGTTAATTTGTGTGTATTAAGATGATTGTGAAATAAAGTAATTTTTCAAATTCAATTCTCTCTCTCTCTCTCTCTCTCTCTGTCTCTCTCTCTCTCTCTCTCTCTCTCCCTCTCAGTCTCTCTCTCTCTCTCTCTCTCTCTCTCTCTCTCTCTCTCTCTCTCTCTCTCTCTCTTCCTCTCAGTCTCTCTCTCTCTCTCTCTCTCTCTCTCTCCCTCTCAGTCTCTCTCTCTCTCTCTCTCTCTCTCTCTCTCTCTCTGTCTCTCCCTCTCTCTCTGTCTCTCTCTCTCTCTGTCTCTCTCTCTCTCTCTCTCTCTCTCTCTCTCTCTCCCTCTCTCTCTGTCTCTCTCTCTCCCTCTCTCTCTGTCTATCTCTCTCTCTCTCTCTCTCTCTCTCTCTCAGTCTCTCTCTCTCTCTCTCTCTCTCTCTCTCTCTCTCTCCCTCTCTCTCTCTCTCTCTCTCTCTCTCTGTCTCTCCCTCTCTCTCTGTCTCTCTCTCTCTCTGTCTCTCTCTCTCTCTCTCTCTCTCTCTCTCTCTCTCTCTCTCTCCCTCTCTCTCTGTCTCTCTCTCTCCCTCTCTCTCTGTCTATCTCTCTCTCTCTCTCTCTCTCTCTCAATTTTTCAATTCAATTCAATTTGCTTTATTAGCATAACTGTAATTGTTACAATATTGCCAAAGCACAATGTACACGTATAAACAGGTAAAGACATAAACAAAACCTACTACCAACCACACATATCTGGCAGCAAGTGCTGCTGTCTGTCCATCCCCTCATATTATTATTAATTGATCTCTTATAGATGTATATTTGTGGCAGTGTAAGAGGAAGTGTGTTTCTGTTTCGATCTGTCCCGTGTTACAGTGAACACACACTCTTTGCTCTCTGGGCAGCCAGTTTTTTCTGTGTCTGCCGGTCTCGATGGCCAAACTATGATCACTGGTCCTATGTTTACAGATCAATTGTCTTTGTTTTGTGTTTTTAATTATTTGGAGGTATTCTTTGAATTCATAATTCGTATTTAGACTTCGGTAAAATTGTAGTTTGCTCTGTGTTTTTGTTTCCTGTTCCCAATGTTCCAGATATGTAGTTTTCATTTGTTTAATAATTTGATTTGTTGTGATGTTTGGGGCAGTAATGGTCTCAGACCGGTCAGTGTTAGTGAGTCTTGTGATGAGTTGACTCAGAGGACTCTTTTCTGGGTTCAGTTCTTGTGTTTGAACATCTATATGTTGAATGGAATCTGTGGGACTTGATTTTAAGTGCATCCAAAATTTGATAGATCTTTTTTGTATGTTAATAATTAATGGGAATCGGCCTAATTCTGCTCTACATGCATTGTTGGGGGTTTTCCGTTGTAATTTTAAAATCATTTTGCCGAATTCTGTGTGTAGGGTTTCTGTGGGATGTTTCTCCCATCTGGTGTAGCTCTGATCACTGAGTGGACCCCAGACCTCACTTCCATACAGTGCTATGGGCAGTATTACACTGTCAAAGATTTTACACCAGATTTTTATGGGTAAATCAATATTGATTAATTTTTTCTTTATAGCATACATAGCTCGTCGAGCTTTATCTTTCAGCGTATTTACTGCCATGTTGAAACTTCCTGAAGCGTTGATGATGAGGCAGAGGTAAGTGTAGTGCATTGTGTGTTCTAGTGGGGTGTTTCCTAGACTGAAGTGATGTCTGTGTTCCTGACATCTGGACTTTTTCTGGAAGACCATAATGTTGGTCTTTTTGAGGTTCACTGCCAGGGCCCAGTTCTGACAGTAGTTCTGTAGAAGGTCCAGATGCTGCTGTAGTCCCTGTGGGGTGGGTGACAGCAGCACCAGATCATCTGCATACAGCAAGAGTTTGATGGTTTTGTTCTGGAGAGTGAGTCCAGGGCTGCTAGACTGTTCCAGTTGTTCTGCCAATCCATTAATATACATGTTAAAAAGTGTTGGACTCAAGCTACAACCCTGTCGCACTCCTCTCTTCTGGGTAAAAAAGTCTGTATGTTTTTTGCCAATTCGTACTGCACATTTGTTGTTTGTATACATAGATTTGATGATATAATAGACTTTACCACCTACACCATTTTGTAAGAGTTTAAAATATAATCCCTCGTTCCAAATTGAATCAAAAGCTTTTCTAAAATCGACAAAGCATACAAATATTTTTCCATTTTTGGACTGTTTAACATGTTTATTAATGAGGGTGTTTAGGGTGTAGACGTGGTTAGTAGTTCTGTGATTTGGAAGAGAGCCAATTTGGCATGGGCTCAGGACATTGTGTTCACTTAAAAAATGTATAATTCTTTTATTTAAAATACTACAAAATAATTTCCCCAAAATACTACTAACACAGATGCCTCTAAAGTTATTCAGATCTAATTTATTTCCACTCTTGTGTATTGGTGTAATAAGTCCTTTGCTGCAGATGTCAGGAAAGTGTCCTGAACGAAGTGTGTGGTTGAATAATTTAAGCACAGCCGTCTGCAGCTCAGGTGTGCTGTGTTTCAACATTTCACCCAGAATATTGTCTGGACCACAAGATTTTTTACATTTTAGGCTTTTAATTTTATTGCTTAATTCCTTGTGTGTAATTGGGAAGTCCAATGGGTTTTGATTATTTTGAATCGTGTTTTCATAAATTTGAAGATTTTGTTTGATCTGATTATAATTTTCATTAAGTTCTTTTGGTGGAATTTCTTTATATAAGTTTTCAAAATGTTTTGTCCAGATGTCTCCGTCTTGGATTGGTAAATCTTGGTTTTGTTGTGATCAGATTATTCCACATGTCCCAGAACTGATTCTGGTTTATTGACTTCTCTATTTCATCAAAACAATTGATCAGAAAGTGTTGCTTTTTCCTTCCTATTGATTTTTTATATTATTTTAGTTTCAAGCCATATTCACTTCTTAGATTTGTGTTGTTAGGCTCATTATGTTTCAGGGTAAGGGTTAGGGTTAGGGTTGTTTTCGTAATGTTTTGCATTCTAGGTCAAACCACTTTTCATCTTTTGGTGTTTTCTTAGAATATTTTGTCCCTGTAAAAAAGGCCCCCTCGTGGACGCTAAGCATCAGACACTTTACTGTGACTCTCTCTCTCCTATGGGAAGATTACTTGCTTCACCTGGACTCTTAGCCAATCACAAGTTGACTCAGGATCGCTGCACACTGGTAGCATTCTGTCCGAGACTTTTGCCAGTAGTGCACGTGTAACCCAGGTTACCAATAAGTGTTGGCAGGGACAGAATAAACTTCAAGTTAAATGAAAGATTTTGACACAGCACATATAAGTTGTAAAAGGATTTATTAGTGATATAAAAGTGAAAAAAAAACATAAATATGAATATTATAAAATTATTCAATGAGTATTACTTTCTTTTGGAAGGCCTCCAATTAGATCGCGCTTTGAGTGATGTCATGTGAGCTTCCGCTATTGCGGGACTTTGGAAAGTAGTGCGTACTAGATTTAGTTTTTTTTCCCTCCGTGAATCTGATGAGAGCAGATGGTTGTTGCTGCTCCGGGAGATTTTAAGCTCTAAATCCAGCGAAAACTCATGTGAGTTGTTAAATTTGTCTTTAATCATTCATATGACGATAATATAGAGTTAAGTGACGGTTAAATGTAGTAAGAGGTGTGATTATGCTCATAGTGTGTTCGACCGCGTGTTAATGATGCAATAAGGGTACGTTAGCTAAATGCTAATATTCCATGTGCCTATATATATTTCTAACAAGGATTCAGAGAGAAGCCGTGTATGTGAGATTGATGGTTTGGAACATTGTCATCTGAATTTTCCTGTTCTTCAGATGCACATTGTGTGCGAGTTCCTTGGTGAGTCAATATAGTGCATTTGTTTTTTACTATTCCGTGTAGTTTTATATTCAAGGTCATATTAAGTGAGTTACATTAAAGCATTGGGTATTTAATGCAGTATTAGTAAAAGATACAATTGAGTGTAAATTGAACACTGAAAGTAGGTCATTTAGGTGAAATTAAATGAATGAAGAGTGATTTTGTGTTAAATAACATATCACAAGCAAGTGTGCTAGAAAATGTATTATTGCAGTTTCATAAATGAACGTTGTTGATGTGTTTATAAGAAGTTGTGTAAACTAAAAGTGATTTAATGAAACGAGGTGCTAATTTATATTTTGGTCTTGTGTTTCAAGGCCAGGTTTTTTTGATGTGTTTTATTTCCATGTGAATGCTGGAACGTTCGTCTGAGTGCGATCCATCTGCTGGTATTCAAGTGAACTGCGAGTCAATCCTGGATTGTGAACCGTCTCAACTCCTCTTTGGATGTCTTACAGTGGAGTTGGACTGGCGAGCCACCCAAGAACGAAATCTTGTTTTCCTGTGAAAAGAGAAACCGAAACTGAATTGTTCACCTTTGAATGGTAGGACAGAACTGTGCATTTTCTAATTGGTTCATCAGGAAGATGATTCCAGAACTGAACTGAACAGTTCACGGACTGTTTGAACTGAATTAATGGACTGATTGGGTTCATTGCAGAGAAATTTGATTTGGGATCATTGTGAAGTGAGAATAATTGTGTGTTTATGTTATTTTATTTCATTTGAATCTGGGTAAAATCCTATGGTGGAGATTTATAGTGAATGAAGAAAAATGAATTAGAGGAAATTGATTTCACGAATTATTTTTATTAGTGATTCGTAATTCTAGGAAGTTGGATAGAGTTGATTCTAAAGAAGAGGAAGAGATAAGATCAATAATTTTGAATTCATTTAAATTTTCATACGTCAAATTTCGTTGCTATATTGGTTCACATAAAATTACAATTTGTTAACTTACCTGTTGGTCTGAGTGTTCACTGCTGCTGCATCATCTCTCTCCTAGAGCGAATCAAAATCTTCTGAGCCACTGGTCCTTTAGTGAGTGTGATCTAGTGAACTTGTCATTGGGTGCAGGTACAGGTTACATAATTTGGCGAGCCAGCCAGGAGAGAAGATTGATTGCAGCAATAGTGATTCGGTTTTGAGTCCAAACTAAAAAAAAAAACAAAAAAAAACGGAAAGAGACAATATAACTATACATAAATATTTTCACTTACATTCTAATAAAACTTTGACGACATGGATATTGTAAAGAGAGAGAACGTAGATGTTTCAAACGCCGTGATAGTCAGCGGTTTAACATTTACCGAAACAGATCAGGACTTAGAAACATGGTTGCTGAGATATGGAAGCATTAGTCGCAACCTTCTTATCGATGACCCCAACTCCGAATTCCATCAGCATGCCATTATGGAATTTACTTATAGCTCTGCTATGAAAACGCTAATGCCCCTACTGCCTGTATCGATTGTCAGCACATCCAACCCTGATACCACTTACTTAGTGCGTGCCTTAGGCTGTGTGTACCCCCATGTAGTCAGGGACAGTGCCACTAAGCTGTATTTGGAAGAGCTACAAACTATTGCTAGCGCTAGTGGAAAGTCAATTGAAGAGGTGCTCCAGGAGGAGTTACAGAGGATGAAAGCTGGCTGTTCAGTTGCTGAGCCCATAACTGCTCCAGATGAAAGAGTGGAGCATTCACATGTTGCAGACTCCCAAACTCGGGACAGTAGCACCACCAGTTCACTGGATGGACAGTCGTCCCCAGCCAAATTACAGAAAGTGACAACCGAACAAGTAGCCCCTCCCTCAATTGAATCTGAAACATCACAAAACCTGTCCAAGGAAAGATCCAGCCATAGAACTAGCTATCCTGCTCCTACAGTTTTACCCCCTGCAGTACTTACCATGGACATGATTGATCCGCCCAGCGTGCAAAAGGTGGTAGTTGAACACATTGTCAGAACTAACGACACTGCTACATTGCAACCTGCCTTTTTCCGTCTCAGGTCGTTCTCTGGGAAAGTTCCAAGGCCAGCAAACGAACCAGATTTTGACACATGGCGGGCAAGTGGTCAATTCCTTTTAGACGATCCTTCCATTTCGGATTTGTCCCGCACGAGGAGAATTCTTGATAGTCTGCTTCCTCCTGCAGCTGATGTCATTAAACATGTGAGTCCCCAGTCTTTACCTTCAGTTTACTTGGAGTTGCTAGAGCCTGTTTACGGATCTGTGGAGGATGGCGATGAGCTGTTAACAAAATTCATGACAATGCTACAGAATCAAGGGGAAAAGCCTTCCAGTTATTTGCACCGGTTGCAGGTTATGTTGAGCACCACTGTAAGGAGAGGTGGCATTGCGGAGAGTGAGCAAAACCGCTGTCTGATAAAACAATTCTGCCGTGGATGCTGGGATAACGAGTTAATCTCCAGTTTACAGCTAGAGAAGAAAAAGATCAACCCACCTTCTTTCGCAGAAATGGTAGTACAAATTCGCACGGAAGAAGACCGGCAAGCCTCAAAGGAAGACCGAATGAGGAACTATTTCGGATTTAACAAACCCGGTAATGCCCCCAAAATGAGAACTGCCATTCATCAAATGTCAACATACTCCCGCACTCCTCATGCAGTTGGTGAAACAGTTCAAGGAATGGACACTATGCAGTCTCAGATGTCTGAAGCCAATGCTCAGGCTGCTGCTATGCAAACCTCAAATTACCAGAAGTGCCAGCCGGACCATTCCAAAAATCCTGAGTTGATCCAGCTGAAGAAAGAACTAATAGAACTGCAAGCAGAAGTAGAGGCTATGAGAACATCCATCTCTGGTAAAGGGACGAAAGAAACCCCAGCAGTTAAGGAAATAGCAGGACTGAGGAAGCAAGTGGCAGAGTTAAAGGCTCAGTTGTCAACTCCTGAAACACCACAACATCGATCGGGGATGCCAGCAAGGTTTCAGTATAGGCAAACCGGGAGAGATGAGAACAAACAATTCAGAAGCGGTTCAGTGACAGTCACTCGTCCTCGTCCTGGATACTGTTTCAGATGTGGGGAGGATGGACACCTCGCCATCAATTGTGAAAATGATCCGAACCCGTCTAAGGTGGATGAGAAGAAGCGCCAGTTGAGAGACAAGCAAGTTCAGTGGGACTTGAAGAACCAAGCCACCACTGCTCAGTTAAACACCAGACAGTCTCTGTAGCAGGGCATATGGAGGCTGAGACGAGACATCATTGCCCTAAAACCAAACTGCCGAAAGGACTAATTGGAATGAAATGTACTGCACGAATCTATGTCGACACAATCGAAGTGAACTGTCTTTTAGACACTGGTTCCCAGGTGACTACAATTCCATTGTCGTTTTACAAGAATAACTTGTCGCATCACCCCTTGAAACCTCTGGAATCTTTGCTGGAAGTTGAGGGAGCCAATGGGCAATCAGTGCCGTATCTTGGGTATGTGGAGTTAACTTTAATGTTTCCCAAAGAGTTCCTAGGAACAGACGCCGAGGTTACCACTCTAGCTTTGGTGGTTCCGGATTTGGTAAACGTACCACAAGTTCTCGTCGGTACAAACACCTTGGATGCACTTTACTCCAGCTATGTGCAGGAAGAGACTATCAGCCCTAATGCAACTTCCAACGGGTATGCAGCTGTATTAAAGACACTTGATGTGAGGCATCGACAGGCATGTGCCGGAACTCTGGGATGTGTGACGTTGAAAGGGACGGTCCCCGAAACCGTGTCAGCAGGAAGCACTGCCGTTCTTGATGGAGTGGTTTACCTGAGTTATCTTCCATCAGAGAAACTGACTGTTCTAAGTCCTCCCACAATATCGTCGCTGCCTGGTGGTTTATTAGTCGCTAGTGTGTTGCACACCTTACCTGGTAAACGGTTCTTCTCCTTGCCTGTGGTAGTCAAGAATGAAGCCCAGACTGACATAGTAATCCCTCCCAGGTCAGTCATTGCGGAAATGCATGCTGTCCAGCAAGTGGTGAACAAACCGTTAACCAGTGACAATGGTGAAATAAAAGGAAGGCCTGGAAGTTCTCAGATAACTGTCGATTTTGGAAACTCTCCATTGCCCCCCGAATGGAAAGAACGGATATCCGCCTTGCTGAACTCTATGCCTGAATTGTTTGCTTTGACAGACATGGATTATGGGCACACTGATAAAGTGAAGCACCGAATCAAAATGAGTGACGAAACTCCTTTCAAACATAGAGCTTGTCCCATTCACCCACAAGACATTGAAGCAGTCAGGAAACACCTACAGGAGTTGCTAGCAGCGGGTATTATACGAGAGTCTGAGTCCCCATTTGCATCCCCCATCGTAGTCGTCCGAAAAAAAGACAACTCAGTGCGGCTATGTATTGACTTTAGGAAACTAAACGCTCAAACCATACGAGATGCATACGCCCTCCCAAACCTGGAGGAAGTGTTCACCATGTTAACCGGTTCCAAGTGGTTTTCTGTTCTCGATCTTAAGTCTGGGTACTACCAGATTGAAATGGATGAAGCAGACAAGCAGAAGACCGCGTTTGTATGTCCTCTTGGGTTCTGGGAGTTCAACCGTATGCCGCAAGGGATCACGAACGCGCCCAGCACATTTCAGCGGCTAATGGAGCATTGTATGGGTGACTTGAACAGACGAGAAGTCTTAGTTTTCATTGACGATCTTATCATTTTCTCTGAAACCCTTGAGGAGCATGAACGTCGACTGACACAAGTCTTGAATCGCCTGAAAGAGTATGGATTGAAGCTCTCACCCGAGAAATGCAAATTCTTCCAGACATCCGTGCGCTATTTGGGCCACATTGTTTCTCAAAACGGTGTCGAAACTGATCCATCAAAGATTGAGGCTATTAAAACCTGGCCAAGGCCCCTGAACCTTCGAGAACTAAAATCCTTTTTAGGATTCACAGGATATTACCGGAGGTTTGTTAAAGATTTCTCCAGGATTGCAAAGCCGCTTAACAACCTTACAGCTGGCTATCCTCCGGTGCGAAAAGGGAAAAAGAAAGATAAAGATCAAACTTACTTCAATCCAAAAGACTCTCTGGGTGACAGATGGACAACTGAATGTCAACAGGCATTTGAAGGTCTCGTGAACATGAGTTCATCTGCTCAAGATGTTGCGAGTGACTACCCTGAGCCAGATGAGAACATAGGAGCTACTGACCCTAGACGTTCGAAAAGGCATTGTGGGCCTCCTAACAAGCTGCAGTATCACAAGTTAGGAAATCCCTTGACCCTAGTTATTCAGTCATTATTGCAAAGGTTGAGTTCTGCATTTACCACTTCCTTGGAGGAATCCACGTCCATCAGTGATCAGTCCCTGAATATGTCTGAAGTTTTCCCCACTGTGGTGACATGTCAACCTCCAGCAGGCCCCAGGACGTGCCTGAATTTAGAGGGGGAAAGTGTAACCCAGGTTACCAATAAGTGTTGGCAGGGACAGAATAAACTTCAAGTTAAATGAAAGATTTTGACACAGCACATATAAGTTGTAAAAGGATCTATTAGTGATATAAAAGTGAAAAAAAAAACATAAATATGAATATTATAAAATTATTCAATGAGTATTACTTTCTTTTGGAAGGCCTCCAATTAGATCGCGCTTTGAGTGACGTCATGTGAGCTTCCGCTATTGCGGGACTTTGGAAAGTACTAGATTTAGTTTTTTTTTCCTCCGTGAATCTGATGAGAGCAGATGGTTGTTGCTGCTCCGGGAGATTTTAAGCTCTAAATCCAGCGAAAACTCATGTGAGTTGTTAAATTTGTCTTTAATCATTCATATGACGATAATATAGAGTTAAGTGACGGTTAAATGTAGTAAGATGTGTGATTATGCTCATAGTGTGTTCGACCGCGTGTTAATGATGCAATAAGGGTACGTTAGCTAAATGCTAATATTCCATGTGCCTATATATATTTCTAACAAGGATTCAGAGAGAAGCCGTGTATGTGAGATTGATGGTTTGGAACATTGTCATCTGAATTTTCCTGTTCTTCAGATGCACATTGTGTGCGAGTTCCTTGGTGAGTCAATATAGTGCATTTGTTTTTTACTATTCCGTGTAGTTTTATATTCAAGGTCATATTAAGTGAGTTACATTAAAGCATTGGGTATTTAATGCAGTATTAGTAAAAGATACAATTGAGTGTAAATTGAACACTGAAAGTAGGTCATTTAGGTGAAATTAAATGAATGAAGAGTGATTTTGTGTTAAATAACATATCACAAGCAAGTGTGCTAGAAAATGTATTATTGCAGTTTCATAAATGAACGTTGTTGATGTGTTTATAAGAAGTTGTGTAAACTAAAAGTGATTTAATGAAACGAGGTGCTAATTTATATTTTGGTCTTGTGTTTCAAGGCCAGGTTTTTTTGATGTGTTTTATTTCCATGTGAATGCTATAATCTATAATTTATTGTATTATTTTCAGCCAGATTACGGTTGGGATGTCAATTTTGATATTCTTTTTGATTGTGTAAAAGGCTCTTCGTGCCTTGTCTCTCAGGTCATTCACAGCCTTGTTTAAGTTTCCGGTGTTACTAATGTTTATACCGAGATATGTGTAGTTCTTGGTGTGTTCTAGGGGCACGTTGTTTAGTTTGAAACGGTGATGTTGGTTTTGGCTACTGGGCTTTTTTTGGAATATCATGACTCAAGTCTTCTTAAGGTTAAGCGATAGGGCCCATGTTTGGCAGAAAGTGTGCAGGGTGTCCAGATGTTGCTGTAGACCCTCTTTTGTGGGTGACAGCAGCACCAGATCGTCTGCAAACAGGAGGCATTTCACTTCGGTGTCTTGTAAGGTCGGACCGGGTGCTGGTGACTGTTCTAGAGCTCCAGCTAATTCATTCATGTATGTCATGGTTCCACCTCTCCTTGTCAGGTATTTCTTGCTTTAGAGGTGGAATCATACAGAATCCTATGTTTCATGTGGGGAGAGACATTTTTGACCCTTGCGGTCTTCCATACTCTCCTCAAGTCGCGTCATTGCCCTACCCTCCTGTTTCCTAGTTTGTGTTAATTACCTTCCCTATAAAGAGTCCTCATGTTTCTTTGTCTCGTTGCTCGTGCATTACTTGTTGTACATGTTGCTGTACGTTTATGCTGTACATGTTCCTGTCGTTGTACTTGTTCCTGTTGCTGTCTTGCCTGTCAAAGTAAGTGTAGTTTAGTCAGTGTTAGTGTGTTGTAATTCAAGTGTTTGTTTTATTAGTTTAGTTAGTCAGTGTCCTTGTTCCTTGTTTAAGTATATATATATCCCAGTATTGTTTACCCCATCGTGGGTCTTTGTTTTCCCTGTTTTTGTAGTGTTCTTTGTATAAATAAATATATCTGTTAACCCCTTCACCACCGTCTGTGTCTGCCGGCAATTGGGTTCTCCTTGAGACATATCCTGACACATGTAAATGTTAAATAGTGTAGGACTTAGACTACAGCCCTGTCTCACTCCACGACTCTGGGAGAGAAAGTCTGTGTGCCTGTTGCCAATTTTAACTTCAAATGTGTTATTGGTGTACATTGATTTGATGATGTCGTAGGTTTTTCCTCCGATGCCACATTGAATCAACTGAAGAAAAAGTCCCTCATGACAGATTGAGTCAAAAGCTTTTTTGAAGTCAACAAAGCATGAGTAGAGCTTTCTTTTCTTTTGGTTTGTTTCTTTGTCAATTAAGGTACGAAGAGTGTATATATGATCGGATGTGCGGTATTTGGGTTGGAAACCAATTTGGCATTTTCTCAGGATGTTTTGGTTGTTTAGAAATTGGAGAAGTCTGCTCTTAAGAATGTTACAGAGGAGTTTACCTAGGTTGCTGTTTACACATATTCCGCGGTAATTATTAGGGTCCAATTTGTCTCCACTTTTATGGATTGGAGTCTCTCACACATGCAGACGCGCGCACATAAACACGCACACACAAACACGCACACACACAGGTGGTTTGTTTGGAAGGGTTGGTGGGAGAGGACAGATGTGATGAATGCA
>NC_079542.1:36229911-36269911 GCF_015846415.1 Triplophysa dalaica
CGAGAGAGAGAGGGAGAGAGAGAGAGAGAAAAAGAGGGAGAAAGAGCGAGAGAGAGAGGGAGAGAGAGAGAGAGAGAGAAAAAGAGAGGGAGAAAGAGCGAGAGAGGGAGAGAGAGCAAGAGATTTTTGATTTTTAAAAATCTGTTTATTTACCAAGAGTAATTAAGAACAACAAGCCTTGATGCCCGATGACTCCTGAGATAGGCACAGGCTCCCCGTGACCAGAGGTAGTTCGGATAAGCGGTAGAAAATGGAATGGAATTAACAACAGTTAACTCTTACATAAATTATATTTACGAGAAAAAAAAATATATATATATTAATAATCATAATAATAATAATAAATAATAATAATAATAATGAATAAATAAATGAATGAAACACACCATGTCCTCACAGTTACACTCAAATATAAATTTCCAAACAACAATCAACAACATCACAAAAACAATGATTTACTCCCCATTTGTTTTTAAACAATTCGATATCATTGATCAACTTATAGTAAGTAAATTCTATCTTTATTCGAGATTTTAATAATCCATTTAAAATGGACACCACATCCGTTGATCCATCCCCATTCAAAAGCTTTTTCCGTGACAACCATATTGCTAATTTTGCCTGTCCAAATAAGAAGTTAATTAAAACATGAAATTCCCTTCTATTTCTACTATACTTTTTGGACCATAAATGAAATAAACTGGCGTAAAAACTTCCCCCAAAGTATTACACACCTCTTCCAATTTGTAAAAAAGAGGCCGAAGCCTTTCACACTTAAGAAACAAATGAAAAACTGTTTCCTGTTCACCACATAAAGGACAACCCCTCCCTACCTGTGGGTCAAGGTGTGCTCTGTATCTGTTTGTAGCTATAAGACCGTGTACAATTCTCCACTGAAGGTCTCCAGACCTTTTCTCCAGGGGTGGTTTGTACAAGGACCTCCAGCTACCTTTAGGGGAAGCGTCTAACCCGAACATCTCCTGCCATTTGGATTCTTTGACACTCTCTAGTGTTTTAAAATGCCATGTTTTAACACACAGAGTGTAAATGTCTTTCTTTCCAGCATCACGGAACAGCTGAGGTTCTTTAAAATGATAGCAAGCTACCTTTCTTTTCTTGCCAAGTTCCACTCTCTGCAGAGACACTTAGCTCTGGAAACACACTTTTATCCACCTCATCCTTAAAAGATTCCATTGCCAGTCTGTAATCCCGTGGTAGTGACTCTAAAGTCTGATTCAACATTGTCTAAGCCACTCTGATTGATCTTAGTCCCAGTTTTGAAGCAAGAGTTTCCGCAGTAATCCATCTTGTAGTTTCCATTAAAGCTTAAAGCATTAAAGTTTTCCATGAGCTTTTGGATATCGGTTTGCGCATTCCCCGAAGTCTTATCAGCAACATTCAACTCGTTCCTGAGATCGCCAGAACACCCGATGCTACGCACCCCACACGGCCAGGCGGAAGTGACAACTCTTACGTGTGTTTTTTTCCAACGTGAAAGCAACAGATATAAATTTATGATCAGAGATAGCAATAGGAATAATATTTGTATTAACCACTCTATTCCTCATATTTTGAGAAATATAAAAAAGATCCAGACGAGCGGCAGAAATTTTTCCATTACAAACTTTCACCCATGTGTATTGCTTTAAAAAGAGGTTATGTTCTCTCCATATATCTGAGAACTTTAACTTTTTTATAACACCAGCTAAATAGGCAGCTGACATTGCATGGGGCTCTTCTCCATTTCTATCTAGTGTGAAATCAATAGTACAGTTCCAGTCTCCTCCAAAAACAATAAAAACATCATCGTTTTGTTCTTTTATTAGATTTTCTAACTTCGTAAACAAATGTATTCGTTCCGCTCCAACATTTGGAGCATAGATATTCGCGAACGATAACTTAAAACTACCAATTTCAGCCTTTACTATTAAGCATCTTCCGGGCTCCATTTCAGTTTTAGATAAAATTTTAGCTTTAATCGTAGGGGAAAAAAGAATAGCTACTCCTGCACTTAAATTAGTCCCATGACACAAAGCATACGCTCCTTTCCACCATAAACCCCAATCAACTTCATTATCATAAGTACTATGGGTCTCTTGTAGGAAAATAACACTCAACTCCTTCAAATGTATCATTTCTGATAAAATCCCATTTTTCCTCCCATCTCTCATCCCATTAATATTAAGAGATCCCACCCGCAAGATTTCCATGAGAAGAAAGAAAAAAAGAAAAAAAAAGACAATACTTAAAGACGTCATGAATATTTAGTATTTCCCCTTGTTATTCTTCCACTTCTCCTATTTTGTCTAATAGCAGTTATTTGTTTTTTCAGACAAAACTTTTCTGTTGTGAAGGTTCTTCATAACTACTCACTTTTCTTGCCTTCATCACGGATTTGACAAACTTTTCAATGTCAGGGAAATAATTACCAGCCTCAACCCCTGCTTTTCCTTTGGTCTTATCTAGAAAAGCATTGAGCTCGTCAACAGTAAACAGATCTTCACCAGTCTCTTGTAGTCTATCTGAATCCTGCTCATCTTCTCCCATATCATCTTCAGTAAACTGTGACAAACCTTCTAACTCATCAACAGTGTTCTCCTCTGAGCCTCCAGCCTGAGCTCCATCATTCACCTCCTGTATAACTCCCTTTTTTCCATCATACATCTCCATTATATCATCATCCTCATCCTCATCATCATCCTCATCAACAGCCATAGCAGCACCAGACTGTAAGATGTTCCTATTAATAGCATCAATAACATTCCCACCCACAGCATTGACACAATTTTCACTGACCTCCTCTTGTCTTTTCACCTGTTCTGTGACTCCTTCACCTTGTTCCAAACTCGTCTGCTCTGATTCATCATTTCTCTGAAGTCCATCATCACTAGCTGTAGATGTGGATGGCCGTTGATCGTCTTTATTAGGGCACTCAAAACTTTTGTGGCCTAAATTACCGCACTCGTAGCACCTCAAACTCTCTGTACTCGCATAAACCATATACAAGTTTTCTCCGTGAGTCACACTGAAAGAAACCTCTAAAGTACGCGTAGATGAAGTAAGAAACATATAGACGTGACGTCTGAAAGAGAGTAAGTGTTTGAGCGCTGCATTTTTGCACCCGAAGGGAATCATTTTTACCGGGCTCGCAATCTTCCCAAACCTTAACAACTCTTTTGTAATCGCTTCATTTGATACAAACGGAGGTGCGTTCGAGATCATAATTTTTGTTGCCGGAGCGGATAAAGGGCTAACAGCAACAACACTTCTTTAACCCACAGCCCGCTCACCGTAACTGATTTACCAGCGATTCATTTTTCAAAAACACCACAATCGCTTTATTCATACGTGATGCCGACGCTATATTCTCAAACCCAGTCTGCTCCCCGATAACTAGAAGCAGTTCTTCTACCGTCACTCCTGGCTCTGGCACGCACCTGCAACCATGCCTGAGTGTCAGTGCTGACCCGGGAACAGACACCATACCGGCGTCTAAACGCACGCGGCTTCAGAGCCGCAGCTTTCCTATCGCTGCCCTTTCCCTCTACCTAAGAGATTGCAAACAAATACAGAAGAAAAAAACACAATGAAAAAAGAAAAATAAGAAAAATTAAAGCATGAAACAGAAAGCGCACTCGCTCCCAACAAACACTCGAGCTCCTTCACACACTCCCAGCATGCACCAGAGAGAGAGAGAGGAGAGGGAGAAAAAGAGAGGGAGAAAGAGCGAGAGAGAGAGGGAGAGAGAGAGAGACCTCTAAAGTTAGTGATTTGAGGAACAATGAGTGTGTGAAATCCATACGGTGAAGTCTGTTGTTGTTGTTGTTGTCTGGAGTACTGTGCACATGTTCATTTACATTTTATATTATTCATATAATTCTTTATAATATAAAAAAGCTCTAACCCAGACATGAATAATATGGGCTATTTTGAACAAATGTTGCATACATCACAACACATATATTGACAATATTGACGTGGATTCACTGTTGGTCGTCTCTCCTGACACTCGTCCACATGAGTTAGGCTTCTGCATGTTAAATATGTATTAACCAGGAATTCCTCAGACTTTATGTCACTTGCGTGAGAAAATAAATGGTTTGATCTACATTATGTAGATGTGTCATTAAACCATGTAAATAAATGTTTACATCATGTTACATAATGGCTAATGACACAAGACTATATCAGCCATCTGGAATAATAAACGTTTAGTTTTGTGTATGTCACAACAGTTTTGTTAAACAGGTCGGGTCACGTACAGAAATAAATGTTATTTTTATCAAACTCCATCCATGCAAGACACACTTCTGTGATTCTCCTTGTGTTGGGGGGAAGTTTTATGAGTTCAATTGCAGCGTGTTTGAATGGCTTTGGTCTTCAGAACAATGACAGACTATAGTGCGACATCATTTCTAAATCAAGGACCAAAAGCACACACATTCACATTGTCACCAAGACGTGTGTTATCGATTGTAAAATGTTTGAGCTTCTGTGGGCAAACGGATCCATAATCAACATCACATCACCTCCAGATCTGAAGAGAGTAATGACGGCGTCCACTCGCCCGTCCGCTCCCCTTGTAATTGCTTTCGAGCATCTCTCAGCGTTTAGGGTCTTCTCAGCGCCAACTCAAAGAGCCATTACGCCCCCCAGAAGCTTTCAACGCTTGACAACTGACATTAATTACAGCACTTACTGCAGTTTTTAATTACACTCCATTATGGCTCTGCTGTAATAACTGATAGGTAGATTGATATTCTGATGCTTTGCCGAGAACATCCTTTTGTGCACGTTCCAAAATTAACACGCTAATTATTGTGTTTCTCCACATGAAGAAGAGAACGCGCTCCGACCTCTCGCAGGAGAATATCGACCATGAGGAAGATGAGCTCGTCTTTGCCGCATTCGAGAAGAATCTAGGGGCGGCGATAAAAACAACGGTTTCCATTGTTGATTTCGGAAGAGAAATGCAGAACAACCGTCTTGTGATTGGTCAGATTGTGAAGGGGCTGAACTCTCTAACCCAACACAGTCTGACCGTATAAAGCGTGTTTAGCACATATGAAAGATTTATGAAATATTTGTTGAGCACTAATGTGATGCTGGAAAACAATACCAGTCTGAATTTTTCAAAATTGGATTTAAACATCATCTGAGCGATGAATAAATAAGCTTTCCATCGATGTGTCGTTTGTTAGGAAGGGTCAACATTTGGGCGAGATCCAACTATTTAAATCTCTGAGGTGGCAAAAAAATTCTATATTGAGAAAAGGGCCTTCAAAGATGTTAATCGCCAAGAAGAAACAGGTTTGTTTTAATGCTCTCCATGGGTGTACCGCTGTGATGACGTTTTGAAGAGATGAACCAGAAAGCTGAAATTCCAAGATGTACATAGATACCAAACTTGAGCGAGTCATTCCCAAAGAGTGGAGTGACGTTTGTAGACGTGTTTCCGGCCATTTTTGTTTGCGATATTGCTGCAACCACACAAAAAAATTAAGTTCTGAAATATTTACGGTAGGAAATGTACATAATATCTTCATGGATCTTTACTTGGTATCCAAATGATTTTTTAAATAAAAATTTGATTATTTTGACCCATACAATTGCCACAAATATTCCGTCTACCTAAGACTGGTTTTGTGCTCCATATGATACTTCATCTACAGTGATGTCACAAAGCTCAAGTTTATCAATAACTATCTCGGATCTCGTTTGGCTCTCAACGGAGGCGGTCAAATTTTTCACTCCCCGTCCTTGCCCTTATTTTCCCTGCTTTGTCTCTTGGAGTTTTGGCATAGGATGGCGGCGCGTGAACATCGCGAGGCTCAGCGTCTCTCCAGTTTTAGCATTTATATAGTGTTTTTCTTGCTCATCTTGGGCCTGTTCGTTCAGAACAGTTGTGCATTCACATCGTACACCCGGCATGAGCTTTTGGGTATCGGTTTGCGCATTCCCGGAAGTCTTATCAGCAACATTCAACTCGTTCCTGAGATCGCCAAAACACCCGATGCTAGGCACCCCACACGGTCGGGCGGAAGTGCCTAAGAGCTAGGCTAAAGCTAACACCACACCGGCTCTCTTTACCCAGCATTTTCCTTGCTAATGTACGATCATTAGTGAACAAAATGGATGAGGATCGACTCCGCATCATCAACAATAAAAGACTTTTGAACTGCAATGTCATAATCTTCACGGAAACATGGCTACACAGTGGCATACCGGAGAACGCTATTGAGTTAGCGGGCTACAACACACACCGGGCGGATAGAACGGCAGAGGAATCCGCTAAGACAAGAGGAGGTGGACTGTGCATTTATGTCAATAAAGCTTGGTGCACGAACTCTGTTATTGTCGGGAGACACTGCTCGGCTAACCTTGAGCTTCTCATGGTTAAATGTAGACCGTTTTATCTGCCACGGGAATTCACTTCCACCATTATAACGGCAGCTTATATTCCACCGGATGCTGATACTGAGCTTGCTATGAAAGAACTTCATGCAACCATCAGTAAACAACAGACTGCTCACCCGGAGGCTGCATTTATTGTTGCGGGAGATTTTAATCACTCTAACTTAAAGACAGTGCTCCCTAAATTTCACCAGCATGTTTCCTGCCACACAAGAGGAAACCAAACTTTGGATCATGTCGCTACAAACATGGCTGAAGCTTACACCGCGACCCCCCTCCCCCATCTGGGTCAATCTGATCACCTTTCTTTGTTCCTCACCCCCAAGTATTCACCTCTCATTAATCGTGTGAAGCCATCAGTGAAGACCATCAAGGTGTGGCCTGCGGGGGCAGACTTCACACTCCAGGAAAGGTTTCTACACACAGACTGGAGTATGTTTGCTTCTCAGGCCACCAGTGGCTCTCACACGGACATAGACAGCTACACCTCCTCTGTATTGGACTACATCAATACCACCATTGATAGTGTCACAGATCAAAAGCAGATCACCATATACCCTAATCAGAAGCCATGGATGAACATGGAAGTGCGCCTGCTGTTGAAAGCACGCAACACCGCCTTCAGATCAGGTGATGCACAGGCCTATAGTACTTCCAGGGCAAATCTGAAGAGGGGCATCAAAAAGTCCAAGCACTGCTACAAGTTGAAGTTAGAGGAGCATTTTACCAATTCTGACCCTCGACGCATGTGGCAGGGCATCCAGGCCATTAGTGATTACAAACCCAAACACTCCATCCCCATAGCCACAGATGCTGCCTTTCTGAACGAGCTTAATGACTTTTATGCACGCTTTGAGAGAGACAATAAGGAAACCGCCACCAGGCTCACATCTTCTACTGACCACCCAATCATCACACTAAACTACACAGATGTTTACACTGCACTAAGCCGGATAAACGCACGCAAGGCTGCTTGTCCTGATGGCATCCCTGGTCGCGTACTCAGGGCATGTGCGGAGCAGCTCGCTGGGGTCTTCACGGATATCTTTCAACCTGTCCCTCGCCCAAGCAGTGGTTCCAGCATGTTTCAAATCCACCTCCATTGTGGCCATTCCAAAACATTCCAGCCCAACATGCCTGAATGACTACCGCCCTGTAGCACTAACACCCATTGTTATGAAGTGCTTTGAGCGGCTGGTCCTGTCACAACTAAAAGACTCTTTACAATCCACACTGGACCCATACCAATTTGCCTACCGTAGCAACAGGAGCACAGATGATGCAGTGTCCATGGCGCTGCACTCGGTTCTCACACATCTGGTATATTAAGGACACTTATGCACGCATGCTGTTTGTAGACTTCAGCTCTGCATTCAATACCGTCATCCCCTCCAAGCTAATCATCAAACTTGGAAACCTAGGCATTAACAACTCAACCTGCAACTGGATTATGGACTTCCTGACGAACAGGCCTCAGCTTGTTAGGTTAGGCCACATCTGCTCCACCACCATCACCCTCAACACTTGTGTACCACAGGGATGCGTACTGAGCCCTTTTCTCTACTTCCTTTTCACACTCGACTGCAGACCTGTGAATGGAACTAACTCCTTCATCAAGTTTGCAGACGATACAACAGTGATTGGTCTCATCAGCAACAACGATGAGACTGCTTACAGGGAGAAGGTCCGGCACCTGGCCACATGGTGCTCAAACAACAACCTGCTCCTTAACACCTCCAAGACAAAGGAGATCATTGTGGACTTCAGGAAGGCGAAAGGAGGCACACATGACCCCATCCACATTAACGGGACGGCTGTTGAACGTGTTTTCAGTTTTCAGTTCCTGGGGACCCATATTTCGGAGGACCTGTCCTGGACCACCAACACCTCATGCCTGGTCAAGAAGGCTCACCAGCGTCTCTTCTTTCTGAGGACACTGAAGAAGAACAAACTGTCTTCAACTATCCTGGTGAACTTCTATCGCTGCACGATAGAGAGCATCCTGACCAACTGTGTCACAGTCTGGTACGGGAACTGTTCTGTTGCTGAGCACAAGGCACTGCAGCGGGTGGTGAAAACAGCCCAGCGCATCACAGGGACTACACTCTCTTCCATTGAGGACATCAAAAAGAAACGCTGTCTGCCTCGCAACATTCTCAAGGACTCCTCTCACCCCGCTCATAGACTGTTTACTCTCCTGCCTTCCAGTAGGCTCTTCAGGTGCCTCCGGCAAGAACCAGCAGACTAGGAAACAGCTTTTTTCCCAGAGCTGTTTCACTATTGAACGCTGTCCCCACTGATTCCACTACCCCTCATAACTTTAACTGTAATGCTGCTATTACATTGTTTACATTGCACTACAGGGCTGCCATGCATGACTGAACTGTACACACCAGTACCTCATGTATCTGCTCTATCCGACTGTTTACACACACATAGCATCATTTGCACTCTATACTGCTCACTTGCACACCAGGAATATTATACTGAATGCTCATTTGCACTAATGGACTACTCTTATAACTGCATTACCTCATCTACTGCACTGTAACTTTCATAACTGCATTACCTCATCTACTGCACTGTAACTTTCATAACTGCATTACCTCATCTACTGCACTTTAACTTCAATAACTGCACCTATTGCAGTTATTGAAGTAACTCATCTATTGCAGTACTGCATCTATTGCATAACTAACTGCATCTACTCATCTATTGGACTATAACTTCAATAACTGCATTAACTCATCTACTGCACTGTAACTTCAATAACTGCACTAACTCATCTACTGCACTGTAACTTCAATAACTGCACTAACTCATCTACTGCACTGTAACCTTAATAACTGCATTAACGCATCTACTGCACTGTAACTTCAATAACTGCACTAACTTATCTACTGCACTGTAACTGTATAACTGCATCTACTCATGTATTGCACTATAACTTCAATAACTGCACTAACTCATCTACTGCACTGTAACTCTATTAACTGCATCTACTCATGTATTGCACTATAACTTCAATAACTGCACTAACTCATCTACTGCACTGTAAATGTATAACTGCATCTACTCATGTGTTGCACTATAACTTCAATAACTGCATTAACTCATGTAGTGCACCGTACCTTTAATAACCGCATCAACTCATCTACTGCACTGTAACTTTAATAGCTAATGTCTGTAACTAATGCACACTCAAGTCACTTGAACTATTGTATAGTCTATATTGTTATCTGTTCATAACCACCTGTACATTAATGTTCACAGTATATAGCCTTCTGTTTATATTGTTCATAGTACATACCGACTGTCATATTTTCATAGTACATGCCCATTGTAAAGTATTTTCCTAATATTTTGTATTCTGTATTTATTCACACTGTATATCCTGCACTTGCTAATTGCACTTCTGGTTAGACCTAAACTACATTTCGTTACACTGTACTTGTATATGTGTAATGACAATAAAGTTGAATCTAATCTAATCTTGTCTCGTCTGGCGGCTCTTTCCGTGGAGGACATAGAAGATATTTATCTATTCGGAACCATGATAACAGGTCTTGTGCTGATTGGATTAGGCTTTGCCCTGGGTTATCGAAAAATTCATAAAACGGGAACAGCTGTCCAAAGCCTCGAAAGGCTGCCCGTATCGACTGAAGCTGTGGGAAGAGCTGTCAGCATTGAGACTGAGACTATTAACCACAATATGTTTCTATCATGGAGAACCTCACGGCTTTGCAAAGGAAAATTGATGGTATTGGAGACAAAAATGGACAAAGAGAGTAGCCACAGAATTGGAATGCGGTTTACTCGCCCCAAGACTAAACAAACGCAATCTTATCTTTTTCGGCTCCCCGGAACCAGCACTGGCCTCGGCTAGGGCAGCTGCTGGAAAATCAACCCTGTGAAGAGCACTGCAGTGAGACGCTCTTGCGTTCCACCCCCCTTCTACAGACTCATGATGATTACAAACTATTACACACACACACACATTGCCCTAACCCGATCCCACGCCTCCGTCGCTTTGAACAGCCAGCCTGACAAGCGGGTCTGTGAACGGTGCTGTAATGGCACTGGACCGGATGGCTGCCTGCCGTAGGTGGATTAACTTCCCCTGTTGCAAGTCGTGTCTATGGTGTATTATGTGTATTTGTTTTTCTCCCCACATTCCTCATGTTATGCTGTATTTTTCTTCTTAATCCATTTCTTTACACTGTACTCGTATATGTGTAATGACAATAAATTGAATCCAAATCCAAACTAATAAAAAAAGCTCTCATAAGAATGGTTTACTGTAATCATTAGAATGACAACATGTGTTCATTGCTTTAGAATGCTGATTGCGTCATTAGTGATAACATTGTCGTGTTTTTATGTAAATTTTTTCACTTTCTTAAAGAATCCAGTCAAACACTTCTGGACAGAGGAGCTCAAAATCACCAACCTCACAATCACAACATTCCAGCACGGTCTCGCGGGAATTCGTGAAATTGTGAAATGCTTGTTCATTATCACAAATTTCCACCGTTTTTCATGTCACTCAGCACGACTTTCCATCAAAAGTACTTTGATACGCGATATCTTTCATATGTATAAATATATATCAACAGTGGCTCATTCCTATTTCCTACGATCTTACTTATTTGTTGAATGAAATGTCTTTTCCCCTGTGACGTTTAGGGGCAGGTTTAGGGCAACCACTTATCATCGCTTTGCCACCTCGTGAAACTAGCGTTTTAAGCTAAATTAGCCTTTGCGACTGTGATTTTAGGGTTAGCCAACTCCTAAAGTATTCGTGGATTCTTTTGAAATCAGGTTAGAATTATAAAAATGTACCCACACGCGGTCTGTGAATTGAAGAATTGTCGTTATGGTGAATGGACAAAAAATAGGAAATTGGTGTTGAACTTGAATTAATAGATTACAGTTTGTGACAATTTCACAAATTCCTCTGAGACCGGGTTGCAAATTCATGCAGGGAAAGTCAACATTAAGCACTCAAATGTCATTTTCTGCTGTGAAGTCTTTGAGCAAAACACATGCGTCTCGTTTTCTGCCAAACATTGGCCTGAAGAATTTTTAATCAATAGTTCTTGTGGAATGAATCAGTGTCATACGATACCCAGTTTTACTACACGGTTATTGTGATGTGCGCTGTATTATCACGATATTTATCTGTCGTTTTATAAATCATGCCATCTGTGAAATTCATCTTTAATTAAGTTTATTTTGTGCTTTGTGTATTATTTGGTCAATGAATCAAACACGCAAGATTATTGTTGATTGTTGTCAATATGGGATCAGCAGCGATGTTAACTTTTGAGTCACTATGATGCCGCCTCAGTAAATGTTCTTTGAAGTGATGTAGACTCATGCTGGCCTATTGGTAGACGCTGCTTTAAGTCCCCCACCTCATGTATAGCTACTCATGTGATTGGCTCTGGTTCTCTCAGGTAACTGGAACTCGCCTGTGGATGGATGTTCTGGCACAGTTTTGACGGGAGTTAGATTATTCTGCTCATTCAGATTCATGTGACTTAATTTAACTTTAAACTAAATCTATTTCCTATATGGTGTTGTTATGCTAATTCGTGACACTTTATTGGATAATAATACAGGATATGATTGCATTTTGCTAACAAACACTCTCTCAGTATGGCTTTTTGAAACAGGTTAGAGATTGCTGAGAACTTTCTCAGTAGAGGAAGTATTAATAAATCACCCTTTTTGGAAGTGTTTAATTTATGATATGGCTGTAGTGCTTTTATGAAATTGGAGTTGAAATACATATTTAAGGGTATTTGGGTGGTATTTGCGATCGTACTGTATGTGGGCCTGGCCACATGCCATGATTTTTTTATGCCACTCCAGCCCTGGTTTGATGTGTTACTCGACTCACTGCCTGTTCACTTTATAAAACAAATCATCTCCTAAACATCAGAAAAAGACACTAGTAAAACTAACGTCATGTTTACACAATGAAAAACGGAAACGTTTCACGTACACAAAATCAAAACAGTCTGCATTTGGAGATGGTGGTCTAGTGGGTTAAAACACTGAACTGGTAATCAAAAGGTTGCTGGTTCGATCCCAGCAGCCACCACCAGTGTGTCCTTGAGCAAGACACTTTACTCCATGTTGCTCCAGGGGGATTGTCCCTGTAATAAGTGCACTGTAAGTCGCTTTGGATAAAAGCGTCTGCCAAATGACTAAATGTAAATGTAAATGCATTTAAACGGATCCAGGAAAACAAATAAACTTGCGTGACTTAGTGTGTAATACACATGTGCATGACGTCATCGCTTCTAGAAAGTTCCGTCTCACAGTTTACATCCCGTTTTCAAAAGTTTGCCTTTTCAGTCCCCCAAAACACCATTTCCGTTTAAAAAACGCACGGCCAAATCTGTTGTATAAACGGCCTCTTACTGAAATGAATCGATGCTTTTTGTGTTATGAAACAACACAACATCAATATTCAGTGTACAAACACACACAGGACTGACATCCGAGTTCAAATCTCTAAAGTTTTCCAGGAATCTGTTTTTAATTTCACATGCTGACCCTGAATGATGATATTCTCTTCATGTTCCTCAGGGTGGTTTGGTCTGTTGACATCGGTTTGCCTGTTAAACATCTCAAGCATCACAAGACCAGATCCGTTTGTCAGATCAACTCAATCCTACAAGAATCAACGTACGCATTCACACGCTGTCATATTTCATGCGCATCAGCCTTTTCATTCATTTGAATTCCTTCTTACTAAAGTATGAATCTGTGGGTAACACTTTATAATAACTGCACACTATGAATCATTAGTTAAGCATCAGTACATAGTTAATTATTCATTTATGAAGCATTGGCCCCACATTAATAGACATTAGTAAGCAGTTTATAAATACAGCTATAAATGCTTTGTTCTTGATTTATAAGCATGTATATAATATGCTTAATAATCAAATTTTCATACTTTATTAAGGATGAATTCATCATCTCTAAATGAAGGATTACATTACTTACAAACCAGTTAGTTAGGAGATGTCAGTGGTTCATGAGATCATTTAGAAAGTGTAAGTAAATGATTAATAAACTCTTTGAATGCACATTTATACATCTTATTATTCTGACATATAGTAACAGTTACTTCATTTGTTAATAAATGCTTTTTTAACACACATTCCTGCTGTAATTCATGATTAATTAAGGTAGTTATAAAACATTTACTAGTTGTCAGTTAACTATTTTTGTGAGCTCATCTAAAGTGAGGACTATGTATGCCTTGTAAAGCATTTACAAATGATAGTTAAAGGCTCAGTTATCTTCTAAACAGAAATAGGAAAAACACAACACAGAGGGATTCAGAACATAGAAATATTTATTTCGAGATGCAATAGAAATTAAACGGTACAACTGTACATATTAATGAATATAAAAAGATGTAATGTAAAATAAAAAATAAACCTCTCCAAAATTAAAATTGTACAACCGAACATATAAATTAACATTAAATGAATTGATATAAAATGAAAAAATAAACTTCTGAAAAAAAATAATTCCTTCACACCTCCAGAAAAAATATAACTGTGAAGTGATATGCAACTCTCATTTGTAAATGCTTTAGCAGGCATACATAGTCCTCACTTTAGATGAGCTCACAAAAATAGTTAACTGACAACTAGTAAATGTTTTATAACTACCTTAATTAATCATGAATTATAGCAGGAATGTGTGTTAAAAAAGCATTTATTAACAAATGAAGTAACTGTTACTATATGTCAGAATAATAAGATGTATAAATGTGCATTCAAAGAGTTTATTAATCATTTACTTACACTTTCTAAATGATCTCATGAACCACTGACAACTCCTAACTAACTGGTTTGTAAGTAATGTAATCCTTCATTTAGAGATGATGAATTCATCCTTAATAAAGTATGAAAATTTGATTATTAAGCATATTATATATATGCTTATAAATCAAGAACAAAGCATTTATAGCTGTATTTATAAACTGCTTACTAATGTCTATTAATGTGGGGCCAATGCTTCATAAATGAATAATTAACTATGTACTGATGCTTAACTAATGATTCATAGCATGCAGTTATTATAAAGTGTTACCAAATCTTCTTATGTTTGACTCAAAGAATAGTGTTAATTCATACAGACATAAACACCATCTACACTTTGAAGATCACTTTCTGCTCTCATGAAACCCAATTCACGAGTGTTGTTTATAAACTTAATTCCGTCTTTGAGCTTTGAGATGTTCTTCAGAAGTGCATGATGACATCAGATTCACATGGTCCTCTAAACTCACTATCAGATCCACTGTTGACCATCCAATCAACCACAGCATGGCATCAAGCCGCGCCCATTAGTTACAGTAAATGTCCCATTTCAACCTGATTGGCCAAGAATGCTGATGTGTTTTTGACAATATCATGGAGTCTCTTTGACATTCCCACTATACCATCTGGCTAAAGAAATATGATGAACAAGAAGATCCTCAAGGCATAATCAGACAAGAGAGTCAAGATGATGTTTTCAACAGGAAAACTCGTTCAAAAATTGGAATAATGGAAAAACGTAATCCTGTGGAAGACGACTTCACACTTTCTCTCTGTGAATGATGACAGACTAACATATGAAGAGTTTGGTTCCAAAATAAGATCACTCTGTCACTCATTTTGAGTTTTAGGGGTTCTTTGTTTAAGTAAGAAGAGCTTTAAAAATTTGATTACTGTTAAGATAAAGTTCTAACCAAATCTTAGCAAGTGTGACTTAAATATTTAATTTATCCTTTTTATGAAATTAAGTATACAGAACCTAAATATGTACACCAAAATAGCATTTTTAAGTTAACTGAACTAAATTCTTTCAGTTTCTATATTGAACACATTTCTTAATCTTAATATGCATACATCAAACACCTTGACTTATACAACCCAAAATGATCAAGAAGAGACTGATATCAATACTGGTATTTGCACAGTTACTGCTTCCTGGATACATAACACGTTACATGTCAAATGCGGCTTCACAGAGACAAAGCACATGCACCACTCTTTCAAACAATGGTAATCACAAAACTGAAAAATATGAGTGATAAGTGAACATTACACACTAAAAAGTCTTTTACTTTACTAAAAACATATCAAATAATCATCTCCTTATGCAGTATGTCACAAAGCATGCTGGGAATTGGAAATTGGGTTGAATTAACGTATTAAAATTAAGTAAATTGAACAAGGAGCAAATACCTTTTTTGAGTTTTAGTCAAAACTTCAAGTTAATCAAAATGAATCATTGTACTTTACTCAAAAGTAAAAAAGTGTTTCAGGAACTTTTTTAACAGTACTTAATCTGTTGATTATTTTGAACATTTGGGTTCACAGTGTTGTGTTAGTTAGCTATGTTTGCTTAGTTATTATGACTTTAATCAAAAGAAGCCAACTGCAGTTTGATTAATTAATCAATGAATGCACAATAAAACTTTTTTGAACCAAACTCCTCATATAATCGTTCACAATATAAACTGAGCAGAACGGCCAGTGAATCAGCCAATCGGAGGGCACTTTGACACTGGTGCTTCATGGGTTGAAGACAGTCTCCTAAGTTCCCCTTGAGTCGGTCTCTCGACGTTGTGTTCTTCTATCATCTCCGAGAGGAATTTCTAAACGCCAATAGAATTGGCGAATGGCATGCCCACGGCAGTCTCCGCCACGTACATACGGGTATAAAAGGAAGATGGCGGCGGTCATTCACTCAGCTTTTGTTCTTCGGAACCTTGCAGGGATAAGTGCCGGCATCTGGCCTGGACGTACGCCTGCGAAAGCGCCTTCTCCCCTCTCTAGGTGAGTAGCGTGCGCTATTAGCCCCCCTTCTATTCCCCCCTTAGGGTGAAGTATAGGCATTCCATCCATCACTAAGCATGGCATTGGTAATAGATCGGGCGGAGCGATCTGTTAGAACCAGGTCCAATACTGGCAGAGTCACCCCTATTCAGGTGGACCCCTATACTTGGACTAAATGCCCCATACGTAGTGACTCCCTGGAAGGTGGTGCCATATGTAGATTCTTCACGTATTCCCCCATAGGCGAATCTGTGACCTCCCCTCCGGTGGCTTTCCACCGTGTATACTGTCCCCCGGGTCGGGTGGACACATTCCCACATGCGCTCTCTTACGCTCCACATGTACTTCCCCACGTGGTAGGATGTGGGCTCCGTAACACACTCTTCAAGAGGAGAGTAGTGTTTTCCCAGTGCGGCCCGGAAGGGACCTCGTTACAGGGGTAATGCCACCTTACGTGATGACCGTCAGTAGAAGCTTCTTAGTATGTCTGATACTGAATCCACTGGAAGATTACATCTCGCGTGAGTTCTCAGTTGACTCGCCATGCCAGTCACTGTCGCTCCGCTGGAGGTCGTAATGCGGCGTGGTGCCGTGGCGTGTGTAGATACTTCCCCAGTCTGTCTCTCAACACAACGTCGAGAGACCGACTGAAGGGGAACTGAAGGGGAAATATTAGTCTAATAGAAGACTCTAATGCATTGATTTCATCCTCCATATTGTGTGGGATGATGCATTGTTCTTATATAAATTAGATTTGATAAATATGAGGCTAAAAACACAGCATGGATGAACTCCTAACTGACGTGTTGTGAGGCCTGACGGACCAGTGAAAAATGTTTTAGGCTAATGTTCTGGAAACTATAAACTAACGTGAGGGATCGTTCTGGAAAATAAAAACGAACGTTAAGGGATCGTTCTGGAAACAAAAAACTATTGTTCTGGAAACTAAAAACTAACGTGAGGGATCGTTCTGGAAAATAAAAACGTCAACACAACGTCGAGAGACCGACTGAAGGGGAACGTCTCGGTTACGTATGTAACCTCGGTTCCCTGATGGAGGGAATTAGACGTTGTGTCTTCATGCCACATCACTGCGCCGATCCGCTGCAGGGACCTGGAGACTCTCTCAGGTTCCTCAGTACAAAGGTTAGTGAATGACTGCCGCCATTTTCCTTTTATACCCGTATGTACTGGGCGGAGACTGGCGTGGGCATGCCATTCGCCGATCCTATTGGCCTTTAGAAAATCCTCTATGAGATGATAGGTTCTCAAGATCAAACCCCAGTCTGTCTCTAAACACGTCTCGTTCCCTACATCAGGGAACCGAGGTTACATACATAACAGAGACGTTTTCTTTATTTGTATTTAGCTTTTTACTTTGCATTTGTGTCACATTATTATTATTATAATACCATGGTCTGTTTGAATACTGGATTCTGATTGGCTGGAAGGTGTGCAGTAAAACCCTTTAACGCACGGGTAGCTCCTGTCAGTTTGATTACATTTAAAACTTACTGAGAAAATAACCATCATTTTCACTGGTTTGATCTTAAACGACCCCGTAAACATCATTAAATGCTTTAACTTGGCAAAAACCATTGTATAATCGGGATAATCCATGACTAGCCGTGGATTATCCCTTACTTTTTTGTGCATCAGGGTGTACTGTTATATTATTATATAATAAATATTATTTATGTTGATATTTAGTCTATGAGTCACACATCTGCACAGGGCTGATTTCTGAGATTTGGAAAATGAACCCATAACAGGAATAATCTCGAAGCTAATATTTTTCTGAGAACAAAACCATAAAGCTTAAAGTTGATTATACACTCACATCCGCTGACCAGCTGTTAAAAGAAACCTTTACGTGCCGTGTCAGTATAGAAAAGGGCAAAGTATCGTTTGTAAACGTGCTTTGTGGCAATTTGAATAAAATCGTTGAGCGCAGGAAAGCATCACATCTGCGATAATAAAGAAAGCGAGACGGAGCCGGAGAACAGACGGGATGAAAATGAGTCCCGCTTATCCCGTTAACAAACATGAATAACAAAATGGAGGTATAATGGTTTCAATTTCAGGCGTGTATGGAGCCGAGCGACCCCCCACCAGCAGAAGACAATCAGCCCATCGGGAGGCGCGTGCCACTGTCGCCCCGGGCCCCAAACACACTGTGTCAAAGTCCTTAATAAAACTGACTTTAAACAACAAAAGTTGCACATTACCAGAGTTTAATCATCTGTTCACGCACACTCACACGCTCGCTCCTCCATTAGAGTCTATGACATCTCCGAGGATTTTCAATTTGATGCATTTCAGAAATGCCTCGCCGTCCGAGAAGATGTTATAATGAATGTGTTTCTCTGCCGAGGAAAATGGAAACACCCAAAAACAATAACGTTTGGATGCGACACGATGAATACTGTTGATCGCAAACCAGCACAGCAGGTGGAGGAGAGATCTGTCTTCATGAATGATCGGATGTAATTTGACCTTCTCGTCTAACTAATATCAACACTGTAGATCATGTGACACCGTTAACAGCCTGTATGGATTTCAGGGTAAATCAGTGATGATTGATTGGTCTCTCTCGCCTCTCTTAAACGCACACACCGAGTTTGAACACTGAGCTTCAGTCGAAAATGAGGCTACTTCAGTAATGAAAAAAAAATATTAGTCTAATAGAAGACTCTAATGCATTGATTTCATCCTCCATATTGTGTGGGATGATGCATTGTTCTTATATAAATTAGATTTGATAAATATGAGGCTAAAAACACAGCATGGATGAACTCCTAACTGACGTGTTGTGAGGCCTGACGGACCAGTGAAAAATGTTTTAGGCTAATGTTCTGGAAACTAAAAACTAACGTGAGGGATCGTTCTGGAAAATAAAAACGAACGTTAAGGGATCGTTCTGGAAACAAAAAACTATTGTTCTGGAAACTAAAAACTAACGTGAGGGATCGTTCTGGAAAATAACAACGAACGTTAAGGGATCGTTCTGGAAACAAAAAACTATTGTTCTGGAATCTAAAAACTAACGTGAGGGATCGTTCTGGAAAATAAAAACGAACGTAAGGGGATCGTTCTGGGAACTAAACATTGGTTGCTGGGTATGTGCAGAGAGTGACATGACGGAGCCACACATCTGCTTCACTGCGATCTTTTCAGACACATCTCTTGTTCACAACACGTCAGTGTAATGTAACTCCGGCACAATCTATAACGAGCCTCGTTTGAATGGAAAGACGTGTGTTTCTTTAAAGGATGTCGGCGTGTGTTTCTGGACCGAGCGCCGTTTTTCCAGCACTCACACACAGTTCAGCTCTTCACGTTCAGATGGATGTGTTTCCCACTTGGGTTTCACGTGAACAGAAAAAAGGAGGCTGAAGTTAATGCGCTCGACTAACATCTGTCTGAGGGTTTAATTTTCCATTCTGATGTTGTTTGAGAGGGCGGTTTGGCTCACACACTTAACCTGATACTCACCCCATCATTTCCACAGATAAACAGAGTGAATAACAGCTAATCAGCCGGCGAGAGCGCATCAGCATGAGCCCAGATGCACCAAATCAATCTGCAATTACTCTCCATTCAACACAGATGTTTCTCTGGCGCGGCTCTTTTCTCCTTCTCGCTCTCAGACGTCTCATCGCTTTCCTCACGCTCAATGAAAGGCACATTGACGAAGTGTCACTACAGAGGAGAAGTACTCCAGCTGCGAGCATGTGTGTGTGTGTGTGGTGGGGTCAGTGATGTTAATGACGCGCAGTGTGTCGAGCAGCGCTGTGATATGAAAACATGTAAATGTTCAGTGTCACACTCGCAGTTTCTCTATGAGAAACATGTCAGATGTGTGTTGGAGATCATCATCACTTTAAGAGCTCAGGAGGACTCAGTAAATGTTGTCACATCAGCCTGTTTTTCTGAAACCCTCACATCACAAAAGGAAGGATTGTTAATCGATTGTCTATTAACTGTCACTTTACTGTTTAACTGATTGTGAAATGATCTGTTTAGATCTTGTGAATCGGTTGTCTATGTACAGCGTCATTGAGACCGGTAAAGGCGCTGTATAAATTAAACCTATTATTATTATTATTTATACAATATATTATAATTAATTGATGTATAGATGTACATGTTGTTTTAGCTTGTTTATTTAATTCCTTGTATCATTTTATGTGTGTTGATACAGAGACGGTGTGTGACATCACAATCTTACGAGAGTGACATCGGACCAGTGCTCTGAATCTCTTGCGCTATACTTTGGAGTCATACACACATGAAGATCAAACACACAACCTGATCATGTGACACAAGACACTCAAATGTGTGCTTCTCAATATATACTCATGAAGAGGTTGTGTATTATACATGAGCTGAGTTTAAGTTCGTCTCATTTACATAATTTTTGCGTGTTCACAAATACTGCCAAATAATCGGACCACCACGTGATGCACGTACATACATACACACACACAAACACACACGCGCACACACACACACACAAAAGTGCTCACAAGCACAAAAACACACGCGAACACATACACACAAAAGCACAAACACACACACACGTTTGTACAGCTATCTTTATGAGGACATACATTGACGCAACCCAATCTCTAGCCCCTTACCCTAACCATCAGAAGTGAGTACCTGACCCTAACCCTCACCCTAAACCTGATTATAACCTAAACCTGATTATAACCTAAACCTGATTATTACCTAAACCTGATTATAACCCTAACCTGATTATAACCTAAACCTGATTATAACCTAAACCTGATTATAACCTAAACCTGATTATAACCTAAACCTGATTATAACCTAAACCTGATTATTACCTAAACCTGATTATAACCTAAACCTGATTATAACCTAAACCTGATTATAACCTAAACCTGATTATAACCTAGACCTGATTATAACCTAAACCTGATTATTACCTAAACCTGATTATAACCTAAACCTGATTATAACCTAAACCTGATTATTACCTAAACCTGATTATAACCTAAACCTGATTATAACCTAAACCTGATTATAACCTAAACCTGATTATAACCTAAACCTGATTATAACCTAAACCTGATTATAACCTAAACCTGATTATTACCTAAACCTGATTATAACCTAAACCTGATTATTACCTAAACCTGATTATAACCTAAACCTGATTATAACCTAAACCTGATTATAACCTAAACCTGATTATAACCTAAACCTGATTATAACCTAAACCTGATTATAACCTAAACCTGATTATAACCTAAACCTGATTATAACCTAAACCTGATTATAACCTAAACCTGATTATAACCTAAACCTGATTATAACCTAAACCTGATTATTACCTAAACCTGATTATAACCTAAACCTGATTATTACCTAAACCTGATTATAACCTAAACCTGATTATAACCTAAACCTGATTATAACCTAAACCTGATTATTACCTAAACCTGATTATTACCTAAACCTGATTATAACCTAAACCTGATTATTACCTAAACCTGATTATTACCTAAACCTGATTATAACCTAAACCTGATTATAACCTAAACCTGATTATTACCTAAACCTGATTATAACCTAAACCTGATTATAACCTAAACCTGATTATAACCTAAACCTGATTATAACCTAAACCTGATTATAACCTAAACCTGATTATAACCTAAACCTGATTATTACCTAAACCTGATTATAACCTAAACCTGATTATTACCTAAACCTGATTATAACCTAAACCTGATTATAACCTAAACCTGATTATAACCTAAACCTGATTATTACCTAAACCTGATTATTACCTAAACCTGATTATAACCTAAACCTGATTATAACCTAAACCTGATTATAACCTAAACCTGATTATAACCTAGACCTGATTATAACCTAAACCTGATTATTACCTAAACCTGATTATAACCTAAACCTGATTATAACCTAAACCTGATTATTACCTAAACCTGATTATAACCTAAACCTGATTATAACCTAAACCTGATTATAACCTAAACCTGATTATAACCTAAACCTGATTATAACCTAAACCTGATTATTACCTAAACCTGATTATTACCTAAACCTGATTATAACCTAAACCTGATTATAACCTAAACCTGATTATTACCTAGACCTGATTATTACCTAGACCTGATTATAACCTAAACCTGATTATAACCTAAACCTGATTATTACCTAAACCTGATTATAACCTAAACCTGATTATTACCTAGACCTGATTATAACCTAAACCTGATTATAACCTAGACCTGATTATAACCTAAACCTGATTATTACCTAAACCTGATTATAACCTAAACCTGATTATAACCTAAACCTGATTATAACCTAAACCTGATTATAACCTAAACCTGATTATAACCTAAACCTGATTATAACCTAAACCTGATTATAACCTAAACCTGATTATAACCTAAACCTGATTATAACCTAAACCTGATTATAACCTAAACCTGATTATAACCTAAACCTGATTATAACCTAGACCTGATTATAACCTAAACCTGATTATAACCTAAACCTGATTATTACCTAAACCTGATTATAACCTAAACCTGATTATAACCTAAACCTGATTATAACCTAAACCTGATTATAACCTAAACCTGATTATAACCTAAACCTGATTATTACCTAAACCTGATTATAACCTAAACCTGATTATAACCTAAACCTGATTATAACCTAAACCTGATTATTACCTAGACCTGATTATAACCTAAACCTGATTATAACCTAAACCTGATTATAACCTAAACCTGATTATAACCTAAACCTGATTATAACCTAAACCTGATTATAACCTAGACCTGATTATAACCTAAACCTGATTATAACCTAAACCTGATTATTACCTAAACCTGATTATAACCTAAACCTGATTATAACCTAAACCTGATTATAACCTAAACCTGATTATAACCTAAACCTGATTATTACCTAAACCTGATTATAACCTAAACCTGATTATTACCTAAACCTGATTATAACCTAAACCTGATTATAACCTAAACCTGATTATAACCTAAACCTGATTATTACCTAGACCTGATTATAACCTAAACCTGATTATAACCTAAACCTGATTATAACCTAAACCTGATTATTACCTAGACCTGATTATAACCTAAACCTGATTATAACCTAAACCTGATTATAACCTAAACCTGATTATAACCTAAACCATAAAACCAGGTCTTGACCCTCAAACAGCCCTTTAAAGGGGTCTCAGAAAGTGAGGACCGGCTAAAATGTCCTCACTTTACTCTCTTAGTCCTCACTCTGCTGGTCTAAAACTCTAACTGGTCCTCATAAAGATAGATGTACAGGTACACACACACTCACAAGCACACACACTCACAAGCACACACACAAGTACACACACTCACAAGCACATGCATATGAATACACACACACAAAAAAGCACACACACTCACAAGCACACACACAACAGCACACAAGCACACACACAAGCACACACAAACACACACACACTCACAAGCACATGCATATGCGTATGAACACACACACACACACACAAGCAGACACACACACACAAGCACATGCATATGAACACACACACACACACACACACTCACAAGCACATGCATATGAACACACACACAAGCACACACACTCACAAGCACATGCATATGAACACACACAAGCACACACACTCACAAGCACATGCATATGAACACACACACACACACACACACACACACACACACTCACAAGCACATGCATATGCATATGAACACACACACACACACACAAGCAGACACACACACACACACACACACACACACTCACAAGCACATGCATATGAACACACACACAAGCACACACACTCACAAGCACATGCATATAAACACACACACACACCCTCACAAGCACATGCATATGAACACACACAAGCACACACACTCACAAGCACATGCATATGAACACACACAAGCACACACACTCACAACCACATGCATATGAATACACACACACAAAAAAGCACACACGCTCACAAGCACACACACACACACACACACAAGCACACTCACAAGCACATGCACATGAACACACGCACACACACAAAAAAGCACACAAACACACAAAAAAGCACAAACACACAAATAACTCCTGGTGTAGTGTGAGTCACTGGCTGATAAAGAGCCAGAAGAGGCAAACTGTTTGGTTTCTATGGTAACACCCTCCCCACAGCTCATCAGTCTCGTGTATGTGAAACTTCACCGGCTTTCTGCATCTCACCAGAAGAAAACAATCCCTTCAGCAGACCGCTGTGTAATCCTCCTGTAACCACATGACCAGTGTTTGACTTACACATAAACGTTCACCAAACCTGTTTTTATCATCTCACATTAAATCTCTCGGACAGATTCACTGACACAAACATTATAAAGAAGTCCAGTCGGCATGTGTTCCCGTACGAGAAAAAGACTGAAAACAATCATTCATATCTCATTTTGAGTTATTTAAATAAAGTGAACTCCTGAGATCTGAACAAACTATAATGTATAACTTCAGAAGACGTGTGTGATGTATTTGAGGGTTTGTATTATTTAAAGCTATATTTCTTCACGTGTGATGTACTGAAGATATTTATATGAGTTCTTCATGTGTGTGTGAAATCAATCTGCTTTGAGCACATTTCCACAGCATCACAGATGCGTCTTTTCTAGAGAGCACCTGTAGGCTCGATGTCAGAGACGGAGGCCATTCATTCCTGAGAATCATTCAAACATCATCTCAACATAATGACAGAAAACTAAAAGTGAGACAAGGAGCGGCTGACGCGACGAGGTTCACAAAAACCCCAAATAAAACCAAGAGAAATAAGATCACAGCTGACGCCAACGATCTCGCCTTTCCTTCTTTCTCATTAATACGATCAAGAAAGTCATCTTTGAAATGAAACGCTTATCTCAGCCACCAAAGGAAACATTCTGTCAGATAAAGTCGGCGAACGGGCTGACAGCACAAGTGATGCTATCGCTCTCACAGTGCTGACGGGACAAATGTTCTAATTAAAGGAACTTAATGTGTCCGTTCGACTGCTTTACATCAAACCAAACTCATTCCTCTCCAACCACAACTTCTGGACTTTCTGATCCACCTTGTGTCCAGGAAAACGTCCAGGAAAACGTGGAAAGTGACATCATCTTTGTATTTAAAGAGACTCGCACGCCCACACGGATGATGGATTGACCATGAGAGCTGTGTTTGTTTGATCTGTTTTGGTTGAATGTGATGTGTTAACGGTGTTTAACTCTCATCACACCTGGAAAGATTCTCTGTGGATTAAACATGAGCTCATGAAATCTCACCAAGACCATCAGCACAAAGTCTGCTCAACAATAACACATCTCTGTGTTTTCTCTTGCTTATTATCAGTAAACATCCAAAAAAACTAAACAGTAACCACTTTTTTGGGACCATTACATTAGGGTGGTTAGTACAGTCGTCTGGTACCAAAAGGACGGAGCTAAAGCAGAGAAATGGCTACTGGCGCCGTTTCTTAATCTTTACTCATGAATGCTTTGGAGTAAAGATCTACGGTGGGTCTCATTTAAAAGAAGACCCTTTCAAGATTATTCCTGGTTATTAGTTATTTTTTTATACAAAAAAAAGTTATTTTAGTTTATATTTATTGCTAAAAAAAACTATAAAATGGTTAGATTTTATAAAAAAAATAACATTAAAGTCGATATGTTTCTGCCTAAAAATGTCAAGTATGTCCCCAGCATCACCAGTTTTTTTATGGGGATGGGCTTGATGTCTTCTGTGGGTGGGTTAGCTGCAGCACCACAATAATCCAATAGGGTCAAGCTTTGCTTTTGATCTGACATTGGACACCACAACAGACATTGAGATTCTTCTTCAATTTTTTTATTCTTCACACAAAGAGACAATGACAAATTAGACTGGACCATTAAATATTATTGTAAATGTAAGAGTTCCGTTGGACGAACAATGTCATTTTGCAGTACATACATTTTTTGAAGCGCACTCTTGCCATTTATAAATAGATTACTCATTCTACATATCTTATTTTATAAAATAGTGATGGAATATGTATTCTAGAGGCTTAGATGCTTCCACACATATATAGTTTGTCATAATTATATTAGAATTCATATGCAAATTCATACTCTCGTTTGGCTCTCAGAGGAGGCGGTCACATTTTTCACTCCCCGTCCTTGCCCTTATTTTCCCTGCTTTGTTTCCTGCCTCGTCTCATCTATAGAGAGACTCTCTCTGCACTGCTCTCCAAATTTGAAAATTATGGATCTGATCAACTGGTCTCTCAACGCAATTGACACAAATGGGTTCGGGTGAACCTGAATGCCCTGACGGAACGTTCGCAACTGGCTACACGATGGACGCGTGGGAGAGATGGCGGATCGTGTGTCTGGCGACTCTTTCCGTCGAGGACATCGAAGACATCTACCTATTCGGAACCATGATATCAGATCTTGTGCTGATTGGATTAGGCTTTGCCCTGGGTTATCGAAGAATTTCATAAAACGAGAACAGCTGTCCAAAGCCTCACAAGGCTGCTCCTATCGATTGAAGCTATTGGAGATCTAAATGGACAATAAGAGTGGCCGTGAATTGGATACGGTTTCTCGCCTCAAAACTAAACAAACGTAAACTTATCTTTTTCGGCTCCCTGGAACCAGCACTGGCCTTGGCCAAGGCCGCAGCTGGAAATCAACCCTGTGTAGAGAACTGCAGTGAGACGCTCTTGCGTTCCTCCCCCACTCTACAGACTGAGAAACTATCACACAAGCACACACATAAAGACATTGTCCTGACCCGATCCCATGCCTTCCTCGCTTTGAACCGCCAGCCTGACAAGCGGGTCTGTGAACGGTGCTGTAATGGCACTGGACCGGATGGCTGCTTGCCGGAGCTGGATTAACTTTCCCTGTTGCAAGTCTTGTCTGTGGTGTATTTGTTTTTCTCCTCACATTCCTCATGTTATGCTGTATTTTTCTTCTTAATCCATTTCGTTACACTGTATTTGTATATGTGTAATGACAATAAATTGAATCCAAATCCAAAACGAACCGTAAACTCAGATGTTCCGTGGAAAATCCCAAATGAAAATTCTTTTAACACATTAAATTCCTTTAAAATTGAGTTTCAATAATCTATACCTCACAACTTTCTTTCAGATTCTTTAACATTATTTATTACACAGCCCTTTTTTTTACAAATAAATATAAATATGTTGTTTAAGATCATGACATTATATTTACAAACGCTTGAACCAATTTGCCTGTTTGTGACATTTGAACGTTGTTTCTTACCTTAAAACACAAACTAAATGGTCTTCCCTTCAGAAGGTCTGCATTTGGCAAAAATTAGCTAACTAAATTTCACATTCAGTTTTTTTCTCGTGTGGTAAGTAGGCGTGTAATAAGCAGGATAAAGTACAACCAGCCAGCTGTTATGGCAGGAATAATCCCCTTCAGTATGATACAAGACCCTTATTTCTCCCATATAACAACCAGCTGCCAGTACATTATCCCTTAAGTAATCATCTGAAGATGTGTTTTTAACTCCCTGCTTAAATTAACGTTTACCGGGTTTAATCTTTTACCATGAAGTGATCAATAAATCAGTTGAACATCAGACCAGATCAAGTGATCTTTAACCACATTATAAAATTCCCTTTACACGTGAAAGTTGTATCAAGTCCTGCGTGAAGAATAAAAGCGTGAGTTTGTTAACAGCAGATCTAACATAAGTTATAATTGCATATTTAAAAAAGAAAAAAATGATAAGTGTTGTATTTGAAGATTTTTTTCTCCAAAATGAGATTTTTAAAATGAGTTTTTGTGTATGTTAGCAGTGTCTTTTTTAGTTATGATGGACTAAATCAATACAATCCAACTGCAGTTTAATTGATATTAATTGAAATGCACAATAAAAAAGCAAGATTTGAGTTCTCTCATGTTGGAAATAAATTCTTATTTCTCTGTCATCGTCAGCCGTCCAGTCCGTTTAAAGCCGGTGTGTAAACCTGCCCCGTTGTTTATCCCTCGAGAGGCGTTTCTAAACGCACGTTGAATGTTTCTCTGGCTGCGTCTGGAAAACTCCCTGTTGATTTATTTCACAAGATGGACCCAGCGAGAGAGCAACACAAAGACTTGCCACAACACATGATGGAGTGCGCAGTGTGCCCACTTCATTAATTTCCCGCCCCGTGTCTCCGGCCCTAGTTTTGCTTTAGGCTGCGTTTTGTTCTCCGAGCCAATAGAATAATTGATGCCCCGAGACTCCAGACAAGACAATAGGTTACAACGGCGGGCGGCGTTAGATCAAGTGCCCCGCCGAGACTAAAACTGGACAAATATCTTTTGACCTCATAGATCTGTGCAGATGACCGCTGGACGCTTTTCGGTACAGCTGTGAAGTTTGAATTCAACTCCATTCCTTCGTGTAAAACACAAACACTATAAGAACAAGAATTCAGCTGTCTATCCAGATAATAACACATTCAAAATGAAAATATATTTAGCTGAAGTTGCGATAAAACCCACAATGTGTTATCAATGATGACAAAACACACGGCAACACATTAACACATGTCAAATCAATTTAATCAAACACACTTGATTATTTTTCGTTTGCAATGTGCATAAAAACCCTCCGACACGTGAACGTTGGTCTCATCTCAGGGCAGGAATGTGCATTCTGGGAAAACACCTGTTTTTCGTTTTGTGAGCACGTTTCATTTCAGTCAGCGTTAAAGTGATGCGAGTCAAGCAAGAATTGTGATGAAGAAGCAGAACATGCGGACGCTGTCATTCACGTCCTGACAAAAACAAAGAAATAAAGCTCCCGTTACTTTGCTCGGATTATATTTGACAATAAATGTTGTTCAAATAATTCTGATTTATTCTCAATCATTTCGGCATTCATATTAATATGATCCTCTCAGAGGAAAACAAACGGCCTGATAATCAGCAGTGCAGAGAGTCCTGTGTGTTTTTTATGAAAAGATGAAGTGTAAGGTTTGAAAACACTTCTGACCGTCTCAGCCGAGATTCTGACTCGTTCTCTCTTTAGTGAACCGGATTCCTGAAGCTTTCTGTAAAACACACAAGGAAATAATGTTTACCATTAAAACTCAACAAAAAGCTGATCAAACATAGCTGCACGCTGAAAGGATGCACTGGATCTTTGATTTATTTTATTGTAGTAATGATCATTTATTTATAATGGCCGTAAGCAAACATTTTAGGTTGAGTTCTTCTCAACGCAGGGACAACAGATTCTTACAAAAATCTTCCTTTGTGTACAGCTGAAGAGAAAAGAAACAACATTTATAAAAAAATGATCTAACTATCAACTGTAAATCATTGATTATCTTACGTCATAAAATAGTTATACACATATTTGAATTGTAATCTATTAGAAATGAAGAATAAAACATGATATAATTATTTTATATAAAGGAGAATAGTAATAGTGCAGTAAGCATGTTTTTTGTGGATTGAGTACCATTTGGATTCAATATTATTAGTTCCCGAAGTGAGACAATGTTCATTTGAAGATTTTAGTTACTCTGGTTTAACTCCAAACACGAGCCATTGACAGAGAGAAGTCCAAAACCCTGCAGCGTCACGTGATTCACGGAGCCTTCAGATAGTTCCAGGACGTTATGTTTTCTCTTTTAATGCTTTATTTCTTTCATTTTTTATTCATTAACTTACTTTCGTCTTTAAATGTTTTAAGTTCACCTCAGTTGGTCTGTTTAGTCACAGCTCCATGCGTTACTAGTAACTATTGAAACTGTGATAAAACTGTTCCATTGGAGTCACGGGAGAAGACGCGACTCTCTCTATCAATGGCTCTGGGTTACAGCAGCTTATTGTAGTAATACCCAGGTTGATTATGTACTGTAGAAGGAAGCGTAATTTATCATCTAAACAGCAGAAAGTTGTTTATTAAGAGTCACTGTGTTCGAATATTCTTACAGTACGTTAGTTGTATACGTCACATAAAGCACACGTGTGTCATCTCAAATGCTGTTGATCACACATACACTGTTGAAATAAACTCAACTGTGTACAGCACACAGAGGTGTTGTTTGAATGACGAGGCGTCACGTGACCTGGCGCGATTCTCTGTCGTAGAGTTGATTTGTTTGATACCGTAAATAAGACTCACCGCTCACGGGATGACGAAGTAAATGATCGAAAGGAGAACGACGTCAAACAGCAGAAACATCCAGAAATCAAACCAGTATGAGTGTTTGGGCAGAGACAGGGGCACCGATACGCGTGAGTTCTCCATGGTCGCACACTTCCTGCTTCCGCTGCGGAGACACCCGTTTCCGGCCAAGTTCACAATAAAAGTCCCACACGATATTGCGTTCTATAAACGTTTAAGCGCTGTTACAGTTATATATATAATAATTCACTCGCGTGCTTTAAGAATTCATTTAGAGATTTATTGAACTCATCCTGTCATCACATACACAAACCCAAAATAGGAATTTTGTCACACAGATATTTCCCCAAAATAGCTGATAGTGTCCAAATCTGTCGTCCAAAACAATGAACACATAAATAATGGTTATAAAGATAACTAACGGCTGGTTTTGTTACAGTTTTCTAAAGTATCTGCCTCTCTCACACATTATGGATACTGAATGTAAATACACACCTGTCCGTATTTGTGTTTGTGTGACTTCTTTTCATTGACATCCATTGTTTTAATACGATATTTAACAATAAACTCAACGCTGCATATTCATTAAGGCATCATTGAATGTGTTTATTAAGCTGTTAAGATGGCAGGGAGCATTGGGACGTCCTCACACATCGTGTATAGATACACACAAACTGGCACCCACAGAAACATTCTGTATGTGCAGCTAATGTGTCTACAGATGGCTAAGCACCTCTTAAATCTCGAATGGTTGAGTCTGGGACGTGTGTAAAGGCCGTTTGTTATAAAAAGCGTTCAGTTTCAACGGCCGTGTGTAAATCCACACAACCCCACCGATCCCGGCCCTCGGGGTGCATCACTAAACGACTGTTTCCCAGCGGCACAAGACCGGCCTATGAATGTTTAACACCACAGTCAGAGAGAAAGGTTCTTCGAAAATATAAAAAGTAAGAAAGAGATGGTTGAGTCTGTGTAGAGGCAGCACTTTTATTGTGCGTTCATTTTGAATACTTCACTGTTGTCATTTGTTTTTCATCAGTTTGTTTTGTTGTCTTTTTAGCATCTTTAATAATCCTCTGATGTCGTCATCGATCAGGTGTTATTTCCAGTCATTGTTAACGCTCAGCTCCTTTCTCCACACTTCTGTGCGCTTCATTCAGATGGACACAGATTGCGCTGGAATCGAGCGTCTGATCCGTGTGCATCCACTGAGATGTTTGTGACCCTGATGTTACAAGTGATGAGCGCTCTCTGACACAACCCTGTGATGCATCACATCTCTGCACTAATTGTTTTGTCGATGATGGTGTCGTGCGTTTGATGTTCAGGCTTGGTTCTAGCAGGACGATAAAGCCAAGCGTGTTCATGTGACCCGCGGTGAGTTTGTATCGCCTCTTCATCCCTCTCTCAGGTGTCATTGAGCAGCACATCGCCATGACTACACATGGATGAGACCAATAAACACTCTGGCGATAGCACACACAAACTAACACGCGATGATGCTGCAGGAAACAGGTAGATCTTTTTGTGAAGTATACACGCAGTTATCTCTGCAGGAGAATACACAACAACACAACACACAGTCTGTTAAATGTCACTCTGATGCCGGGTTAAATTCAGGTCTGATTGTGTTACTGTAAGACAACTATCAAAACAACTTTGAGCGATTCAAGATTCAATGGAGCTTTATTGGCATGATAAAAGAAAATGTACATTGACAAAGCACAAGATTAAATATAAACATGCAGAAATACAGATTAAGATCAAAAATAAGATAGAATAAAATTAAAAGTCTATAAGTAAAAATCTATATATATATACATCTCAATATAAACAGAAAAAGAGTTTTAATTAAAGTTCTCAATGAGGGTGATAGTGTCAGTTTGTGTGTGTTGTCCTGTCAGTGTTGTGTTGTGTTGTGCTGCTTGTTCTTTGGTCGTGGCAGGACTTGACATATCTTGCAGCAGGTTTGAGCTTCTTGACTTTTCTCCCAGTATGTATGAGATCTTGTCCTTTTGTTGAAACTGGTCAAAGTCTTTGTGTAAGTTTGTAAACTGGGGGAAGAATGTTTCTCTGATGTGTGTGTAGTTGGGACAGGAGAGGAGAAAGTGCAGCTCTGTTTCCACTTGATTGTGTGTGCAGTGTGGACACAGTCGCTCTTCTCTCGGTGTCCATGTGTGTCTGTGTCTGCCCGTCTCTACAGTGAGCTGGTGATCACTGAGTCTGTACATGCTCAACACTTTTCTTAGTTTAGGGTCTGATACGCTTGTGAGGTATTCTGACACTTTATATTCTCTCTTTAGTGACAGATAGTATTCCAGTTTACTTTGCTGAGCTGTTGCTTCTGTCCAGTGTTGGAGATATTTCTCTTTTTGTCTTTTCATCATTTGGTTTAGTCTGGCTGGGGTTTGGGGTTGACTTGGGCATGTTTGGGGTTGTAGAGTTAGTTGTGAGATCAGTTGGATGAAGGGGTTTCTCTCTGGGCTCAGCTCTTGATGACTAAAGGCTTTGTGATGGAGTGTGTCTGTGTCGCTGTTCTTAACGTGTGTGTAGAATTTTAAAGCTCTTTTTTGTATTTTAATGATTAGAGGATACAGTCCTAATTCTGCTCTGCAGGCGTTGTTTGGAGTTTTTCTCTGTACCCGTAGAATGTTTTTACACATTTCTGTTTGCAGAATCTCTATTGGGTGTTTGTCCCATCTGGTGAACTCTTGGTTGGCGAGAGGACCCCAAACCTCACTTCCATACAGCGCGATTGGTTCTATAATTGATTGTATTATTTTCAGCCAGATAACGGTTGGGATGTCAATTTTAATATTCTTTTTGATTGTGTAAAAGGCTCTTCGTGCCTTGTCTCTCAGGTCATTCACAGCCTTGTTTAAGTTTCCGGTGTGACTAATGTTTATACCAAGATATGTGTAGTTCTTGGTGTGTTCTTGGGGCACGTTGTTTAGTTTGAAACGGTGATGTTGGTTTTGGCTACTGGGCTTTTTTTGGAATATCATGACTCGAGTCTTCTTAAGGTTAACCGATAGGGCCCATGTTTGGCAGAAAGTGTGCAGGGTGTCCAGATGTTGCTGTAGACCCTCTTTTGTGGGTGACAGCAGCACCAGATCGTCTGCAAACAGGAGGCATTTCACTTCAGTGTCTTGTAAGGTCGGACCGGGTGCTGGTGACTGTTCTAGAGCTCCAGCTAATTCATTCATGTAAATGTTAAATAGTGTAGTGTAGTGTAGGACTGGTTTGTTTCTTTGTCAATTAAGGTACGAAGAGTGTATATATGATCGGATGTGCGGTATTTGGGTTGGAAACCAATTTTGCATTTTCTCAGGATGTTTTGGTTGCTTAGATATTGGAGAAGTCTGCTCTTAAGAATGTTACAGAGGAGTTTACCTAGGTTGCTGTTTACACATATTCCGCGGTAATTATTAGGGTCGAATTTGTCTCCACTTTTATGGATTGGAGTTATGAGACCTTGGTTCCAGATTGTGGGAAATATACCTGTACTTAAGATGATATTAAACAGTTTGAGGATGGCGAGTGTAAGTTTTTGGTCTGCGTGTTTAATCATCTCGTTTAGGATACCGTCGATACCACTTGCTTTTTGGGATTTAAGTTTTGGTATATTTTGGCCTAGCTCAGCGAGTGTAATTGGATAGTCTAAAGGGTTTTGGTAATCTTTAATTGTTGACTCCAGAGTGCATAGTTTGTTGTGTAGGTTAGTTTGTTCATGGTTCTTGGTTATTTTACTAAAGAGGTTTGAGAAGTGCTTTATCCATACGTCTCCGTTCTGAATGGGAAGATCTTCATGGTGGGGTTTGTTAAGTGTGTTCCAATGTTCCCAGAAGCGATTTGTTTCTAGAGATTGTTCAATTGCTTTTAACTGGTTTTGTGTATCTTGTTTCTTTTTCTTCCTTAGTGTGTCCTTATATTGTTTAACTTTTTCATGGTAGAGTTGGCGTGTGTTTACATTGTCAGCATGTCTGTGTTTCTGATTTGATAGAATTCTTACTTCTTTTCTAAGGTTTTTACACTCCTTATCAAACCATTTCTCATTTACAGGCTTTTTGTTTGGTTTTGTGTTAGTGGGTTTTAGGTTAGATAGTGTTGCAGATATTGTAAAAATCTGGTTAATCCTGTCTACTGCTAAATTAACACCTTCTTAATTGTGTGGGAATGGGGTAACTAGGAATTTATTCAGTAGGTTTTGAATTTTTGGTTCACGAGTTATGCTTTTGTATGTTTCTTCACAATTTTGTTTCCATCTGTATGTTTGTTTTAGGGTATGGAGGTGAGTTTGTTTTGATGCCTCTGTGTTAGGTTCGAACTATTGAGGTAGAGAGTGATTTTACTGTGATCTGACAATGGGGATAGTGGGCTGACTGTGAACGCTCTCAGGGAGTTAGGATTCAGATCCGTGATGAAATAGTCTACCGTACTGTTACCTAGTTTAGAACTATAGGTGTACCTAGTGTATGAATCTCCTCGTAGTCTACCATTGACCATGTACAGACCCAGTGTGCGACAAAGATGGAGAAGTCTTGATCCATTTTTGTTTGTTGTTTTATCGTAGTTTAGTCTTTGTGTGCGAGTAGGTATGGAAAGGACATCTCCTCCTGGAATGTGTTTGTCTCCCTTGGAGTGAACTGAGTCTGATTCTTCACCTGTCCTGGCATTTAGGTCTCCGCAGATCAGAACATTGCCCTGTGACTGAAAGTAGTGGATCTCCTCTTCCAGGATTGTGAAACTGTTCTCATTGAAGTAGGGTGACTCTGCTGGAGGGATGTAGGTTGCACACAGGAAGATATTCTTATCTGTTGAAGTGATGGTCTTGTTGATTTCTATCCATGTGTAAAACTGGCCAGTTTTAATCATTTTTATTGAGTGGGCGTAATCGGACTTATACCAGATCAGCATTCCGCCTGAGTCTCTTCCCTGTGTGACGCCAGGCAGTTTGACGGATGGAATGATGAATTCTCTGTAGTTTGTAGGGCAGCCAGTGGGTCCGTCTCCACTACTCCATCTCTCCAGTAGGATGAGGATGTCTGAGTTTTTTGTTTCAGAGGTGAAGATTATGTTTTGCTTTTCAGTCCAAAAGCAGATGACCTCAGGCTTTGAATATTCCAACATGATATGGTAAATGCTTTGTTATCCATAAGGTATTTATTTATTTATTGCCGATTTTGTCTTAAGACAGTAGGTGTGAGCAGATCAGGTTCAGCATCTGATGGATGTGTTTTAGCTCGGCTGTTGGAGCTTGTGCAGATGTCGGTGTGGAGTTTCTGCTCACTGTCTGGGCATAGCTTAGGCTGCTGGAGTTCTGTTGCATATGCTGGGTGGGGGGTATAGGCAGCAGGGGTGGTGCTCTGGTCTGTTGGCTGTTGTTTTGGCAGGAAAGGGGTCCCAGTCTCTGGCTGTATTTTGAAGGTGCGGTGTGGTTCATCCATGGTCTGGGTAGGTGCTGCCATGCTCTGTTGCTTCTAGGAGGGTTGTTGGTGTTGCGGTTTAGAGCAACATCTTTTAATTTCTTTGCAAAGATGGGGACAGATGCTCTGTATATGTGTACATGGTCATAGAGGCATGTGAGGTCCAAGGTGGGATGATGTGCCAGGTGCACTTGAGGTTTGAGTGCACAAGTTCTAGAGAGATTTGCATTTACTTGTTGAATTGTGTCTGGGTGGAAGTTTTTCCGTGGTAGCAGTGTCGAGATGGTGATTTTGGCCTTTGGGAAGGTGGTTGTGGCTTTTTCTATTACCCTCTCTAGTGCTGTGTTCACTCTTTCTTGTTGCGCTCTTATGTGGCTTGGTGATCCTAGGTTGTCCTCGTTCAGTAGTCTGAGGGCACTGTGCGTGTTTAGGGCACCACAGTTTGAACACCCTTTGTTTGGGGAATAGCTGTCCTGTGAGAAGAGCGAGTATCTGCAGTGGTCAGTGTGTGTGTAATGAAGACGGTGCCCTGCGGGTGTGTGTGAGTCTCAGTGTATTAGTGACAACTGCAGGGGTCAAACAAGCACCTGTGGAGAGTAAAACTCTTCATTTAGATCAATATTCACATCATTAACCTTTACTGGCCTCACACTAATGGATCGATACGGCCACGGCGGAGAGAAGAAGAAAACACCAGGAGGGAGAGAAGCGCTCAGTGAACGAAGGGTAATGGGACACACGTGCGGGAGGCCATCTCCTCTTTTCTTTAGGACTGGACCCTTAACATTTCTTATCCAATATACAACACATAGATTTGTTTCTGACTGTGTGAAATCCCTTGGGGTCAAACCCATGACCTTGGCGTATGCTAGCGAACCACAGGAAACCCTTGACCCCAGCTGAAGTGAAACTCTTGTGCCGACAGTCTCGCGTGATGATCATTTACCTGCTTTATTTGCCTCCAACGATGTGTTTGTTATAGTGTGCATGTCAAAAGTCAACCAGACCCGAAAGACGAAACAATCACTCTGTGTTCTTGAAAACATTTATTCTCTTTGACATCACAGACACACACGTGACTCGCATGTTTGATCTGTTCTTCTTGTCAGTGTTTGTGCTGTGTCGTATTTGTGGTTTTAAATAAGGCTTTTGAAACTGTAAAAAAACAATTCTACATGAACCAAACATTCCAAACTGAACCTTTAGACTTCTGTCATAATGAAGTCATCTCTTGGCCGGGTTGCCAGGTGTGTGGTGTTCCCGCTGGATTTGGTTTATTTGAGCGCTTTTCAACCCTTGAGCCTGAGCAGGCTTTGAAACGGTTAAACACTTTTTTTTTAATTTGCTGTAATAGTCCGGTGAGTATTTGTGAATTAGCGCCAGCTGTGCGCACACCGGGCTCGAATCACGTAGGAGATTGGGAGCATATAAAAGGAACAAGCGACCGGACCGTCGAAGAGAGAGGACCGGGCCCGAACATGTTTTACGTTTGTATTTGTATTTATATTTGTTGTTTATGTTATTTAGCCGGTGGTCGTCTGTGAGGGGCCGCTGGCTGTTATTATTTATATTAAAACTTTGTGTTTAATGTTTGCCGGTTCCCGCCTCCTTCCTTCCCTTTTATATGCTCCCAATCTCCTACGTGATTCGAGCCCAGTGTGCGCACAGCTGGCGCTAATTAACAAATACTCACCGGACTCGAACCACGGTCTCGCCCCGCCTACTCCACTACAGGGCATTTGGCAGATTTTTTCCACCCAAATCTGGCAACTCTTGGATCTTCCCTGCTAAACTAACGTAAACGTAAGCGCTGCTACACAGTTGATAGCGCTCTAAAAAGGCAAATAGAACAATCAAAGGAAAAGGCACATGTTAAAGTGTGGGGTAATCATCTGCGGGTTACGATCAGTCAAAGATCATAGAAACATTGTCATGAAAATGATCTGCATTACGGCTAAACGGTAAACAAGCATCAAATAGAGCTTGAGCTACTCATTCATGTTAACTTCTGATCTGCTGCTTTATTATCTAAAGCGATTTGGAAAATTAATGATGTTTTTACTGAAGCTACTATAGTTGAAGTATTCCTGTTGAATTAAAAACAATAGAACCCTGCCCACAATACAACATTAAATTTGATGGATGGATAATGGTTACAATGGGAATTGTACAATGGATACTTGTTGTCTACTTGTATGTGATGGATTCTATTGGTGGGAAGGTAAATCATATTGGAATAAAACCCAAAACACACTACCAGGAGGAATTGAATGTAAAAATCACATTCTATTAAAAAAAATCATTGTTTTGTTTCCGCAGGGATGGTATTTGCAGTAAAACAACAGTATCCATAAATTGACCATTTTCTATATATAGGAACCATACTCCAATTAATAATCTTTAGTAAAACCACAGTACTACAATAGTTTCATTATACTAGCTATAGTTATGTTTGTAGTTCAATTATGGCTTCTACACTTTACTATTTACAAGAACCTTACTACTTACTGGTAAATTGCTGCTAAAACTGGTAAAGGGCATATACAAAATAAAAAACACTACTCATAAATACATATAGGCTTAGGTTACTAATGAGGATAATGAGAATACAAATGATCATACAGGATTATATCTAAACTAAACACATATGTGCTAAACATATAAAGCTCTTGAAGGGGTTGCTCACTACAAAATTTGCCCCCATTGACTTTCCATAGTAGGAATAAAAATGACTATGGAAAATCAATGGGGGCAAATTTTGAAATGAACAACTACAACTGATACTATGAGCTACTCAGTGTATTCAGTAGGTTGCTTCGGAGGCATAAGGTATACGACAAGAAAAGAATGCACAGCTTACCTAAAGGAAATTTCCTTTTATTACTTGAGTACTTTTAAAAGCACATAATTTGTCTTTACAATTTTTACTTGTAGTGGAGTAATATTTGACCAGTAATATCTGTACTTTCACTCAAGTAAGGAAGTTGTGTACTTCGTCCACCTCTGGGAGAGACTGGCATTAGCATGGCAACACTGCAAATGTTTTGTTACGAAGCATTTTTGTCTTGTTTTCTACTAAAAATAAAACTTCTTAAATAACAATACATTTACATAACAATAAATGCCACCTAAGATATTTAGTCTTGTTTTATGAAAGAAAAATATGTAAACTAGGTAAGTTTGTGCTTAAAACAAAATTTTCAATGAAATCTACAGTAAGTTACTGGCAAACCTGCTGCCAAATTACAGCGAAGTTTAAGAGTGCAGTTATGTTTCTACGTGAGCCTGGTTCGACACGATTTAAAATTTTGGGTGGAAAATGGAACCATTTATCTACCAGCTGCCCTGGATGGGCGCGGAGTGGAAGGATTAAGCAACAAAAACCATTTGGCGTAATGGTGGAATAGCGCTCTTTAAAACACTTGTGTGATGTGTGAAAATACAATAAACATTCTTAAACAAGAAAGAAAGTGACTCTTGTGAATTCTAGGAAGGAGACAGTACACCAGACCATTCACTGTGAGTTTGGTGTCTCGGCGTTGCACTTCTTGTCCAGTGTCCACATTCTTTAGACTGAATCTGTGGTATAAGAACATTTTTTCGTCAGACTTCTGATAAAAAACAAATCTATGGTGCACTTATAGGTATCTGTCAATTCACACTGACCTGATAAAACCCAACGCAAGCGTTTATTGGAAATGAATGAGTCTTTCTGAGCTTCTGTGTGACATAAGATGTTTTCCGGAGTAAAACCTCTGAAGCGATTTCTGTTTCGTTGAATCATCTCCTTAACACATTTGACAGATCTTAGCCTAGAAAGATGTTAGGATTGAAACCGTGGTTTTATTGTCAGCCAATACTAGGCTTGATTCTATAGTGAAACATTGTGATGGACAATGACATCGGGGGGCGGGGTTTAAACATAAAAAAATAATATCAGGGCTCCAAATATGGTCACACGCAGACTATATAACCCTCCGAACGCCTTTATGTTGAATGAAATGAAAGCGAGTCAATACATGTCGTTCTTCCAAAAGTAATCGGACTAAAGCAGAAAACTCT
>NC_079542.1:36274911-36317411 GCF_015846415.1 Triplophysa dalaica
AAACCCTGTGTAGTAAATTCACAGACCGTGGTCATGAATATAAATATGACATTATAATATCAGAGCCGTGATAGTGACATCCAGATTTGTGTCGTGACAGATGTAGAAAGACTCTTGATTTGTGTGTGATGAGAGCTACACAATACACAACGGCGCTTAACAAGCGCAATCCCAATGAATTCACTCCAGAGAAATGATTCATTTCAAATTCTGAGTTTTGAGTCTAAAAAGGAAAGTTTGAGGCAGTTCACGGGCAGCCGAGTCAGCGGAAAAGTGCGGCGAGCAATCAGCCTCATTCAAGCCTCATTAAACCCCATTGACTCGCCGTAATCACCCCGCTTGTGTGAGAACTTTACAGTGAGATGTTATTTTGCACTTGTGCACCGAACAAGGACAAACACACAGACGTCTTCACAGAGGGCGTCCGCAGGAACTTCTTATTTAACGAACACGGATCCACCTCACATTCTTTCCGTAAAACACTTCCTAGAATTGATGGAAGGCCTGGAATGTTCTCGAGAGTTAAGGCTCGCTATAAATCTTTTTACTATGACCCCCCCCCCACATTTAGAATAATAGTACATTGTAGTACAAGAGATGTGTACGCACGTTTTTGAGAAATGATGGTAAAATCAATTTTAGGACAGTTTCTACGCAGCATTTTACAAACGAGCCCCTGAAGCGAATGCTTTTGTTCAGCTCATTCACGTCTGATGAATGTTTGATGTACGACGTGTAAAGAGAGTAATAATAGTACATTTCTTTGGTAATAAATTCTAATTAAATGAAATTATGGAACGGTTTAAAAAATGTTTTTCTTTATCACGTTACAAAAAACATTTAAAGGATAATCTTTTGGATGCTCTGTAAAAATATATATTGTTTTGGGGGGTTTTGGTTTTAAGTTAGTAAAATTCTTAAAGGATCATTTATATATGTTTTATTAAAATTGTATTTTTGGTTTTGTACATTCTGGGTGTTTGTTTTGTTTTCTGGTGAATGTTGTTTTGGGGTTTTGATATAACTTATTTAATTAGGCATCATTTTATTTCATTTTTCTTTACTTAGGTTGAGGCTTTCGATAAGCCCTTTTTTTCCTCTCCCTACACAATATTGTTGTACTTTATGTTTTTATTTTTTAAAAACTCAAATATATTTATATATTGTTTTACGCTGTGCAAAAATGAACTAAATTTAATTCATATAAAAAAAACAACGTTAGAAAATATACTTAAAAGTAAAATCCGAAAAGCATCAACACAAACTGAAAGCACTTTTTATTGCTAAAAGGATCAATAAAAAAGCAGCTAATGACGCATTATTCATTCAAATGAACCACTATACACTCATGAACTTTGACCTCTCTGTGTTTGAAACATGATTTGCTGGTTCCCATCATACAGAATGAATGTCAAACTGTCCTTTCCAGTGACATTCATTGACCTTTGATGTACTTGCTCAATGACTGATCTGTGTTTAGTTTATCACAAAGATTTCAGTTTTGAAATGTAAAATTTTAAACACCAAATTTCTCTTTATTCGCCGTACATCAAACATTCTTGATTCTCAGACGTGAATTAGCTGAAATAAACCATTCACTTCATGGGTCTCATTTGTAAAATGCTGCTTACAAGCTGTCCTAAAATTGATTTTATGATCATTTCTCAAAAATGTGCGTACGCCTCTCTTTCAGATGTGAAATCTATAAATCACAGCTGAACATGATCTCCGCCTTGCAAACCAATGAATGTCGTTGACTTATAAAAGAGCACCTGTTGACATCCTAATCCTTTATCTGTGGAAAGAATGCTTTATTATATTTCACATAAATCCGCAGTAGTTATAGATCTATTTGAATAATTAGGAAATGCTGTGGATCTTTGTGTACACGCTCTCTCTGATCAAATCTATTCTTACAATACGCACGTTTTATAAATGACGCCCCAGAATTTAAAGGGCCATTTATCTGTGTTCTGGTGTCACGGAAAGGGCTTCAAACTTATTTCCGTGACAAAGAACGCAGAGACTGACTCGTGCTCTTGTGGAGACCGGTCTTGCGAGGCAGCCTCGGATGGACGCACCTATGTGACTTCAAGAGGGTTCCTTCATTCGATGCATCCTTGATATGGAGAACACATCCGGGTACTTTCATGCGATCTCGTGTTCTTTGACGGTTATTGATGACATAGAGCGAGAACACGAAGACCAAGACCGATGAAACAACACATATTGAGAAATTGAGATGTGTTTTTATTGGATGTGTGCTCCATCCTGCCCCCTGCTGTCTGTTCAGGGTGGGATGGTGATTTTGGTTGTCGTGTGATGAATAACATATATGGCGTAGTCGGTCGGGAGGAGAGTGATCAGGACGATGAAGTAGCTCACTTATTGTGGCTGAATTTGGATGTTTGTGCGTCAAGTGGTTTGCGTACTTGATGCGCTTCCAAACACACCGTATATACATGACATCTCGTGTGAAAAAAATCCATGTCGTTTAGTTCGTCCTCTCAGTCTTATATTTACAGGAAGATGGTGCGAAGGAAAAGAATCACCACGTGCGCGTGCGTCTATAGCCGAAGCGTTCATTTCTCAGAGTTAACTGGCGAGAAACATCTCCGACCGCTACTCACGGGATTAAGCCTGTTATCGGCGCTCAGGTGCTGAGGGAATTTATTGGGAACTCTGGAAATGTAGAGAAGGAAAGTCTGGCAGGTGATAAGAGTCTGTGTGATGGGATTTTATAACTAGCAGGACCACTTTGTTTCTTTGCCGAAAAAGACGAAAGCAGTTTCTTCTCATTTAGATCTTTCTTTTATCTTCACCGAGGGCAGCGTTTGTGTTATAAATTCAGTTTTTGGGCCATTTCCTGTTTACCCAACCGTGGACAGATCTATTAACATCTGTCTGAAGGACAAGAAAAACTCAGCTAATAAGTGAGATTCCACGCATGGGAAAGATCAGGTTGAAATAGAAGGGTTATAGTCATTTAAATAAAGCATTATTTACTTGCATTGGCTCTTTGAGAGAGGCGGTTTTGCAGGGGAAGGTGTATCTGTATTAGCAGACGGCAGACGGCTCTGTGCAATTTTCTTCTAAAGGCAGAGGCAGGAAGTCGCTCTTCCATTATTCACTGCACTTATCTCAAAGCCTGCGTCTGTACACACGCGCGCATGCACGCTCACTCGCCAGCGCTCCACCACGCAGTTTCATCTCATGTATGCATTTGGATAAAACGTATAAATAATTTAGCTGCAGACATTGTGGGGGCTTATCGAGTCTTAACCCCCTCTCTCTCTAAGCTGAATGTTAACTAATTATTTTGTGTTATCTTGCTGCATGGCTCCGGGCCTATCAGCCCGCTGCACACGCATTACAGATAAGACTGCAGTGGAAGAGAAAACACTGAGGGAAAGACGGAGAGAATGGGCGTTGGGTCTGATATACTGCCGGCCACCTATTTTGTCCGGTGCTGTCACAGAAGTTGTCAAAGTGAATCTGACAGTTCTTTACAAAATACAACATATACTGTATATAGGCCTATATATATCTGTGACACTATACATCGTAATCAATACAGTACTTTTGGGCAAATTCAGTACATTTTTGAATGAAAAAATAATCCAGAATTATACTTTACATTTTTCTCAGATCGCCCCAAGTTTTCCCAAGACTTTAGCTGACACCTGTGACGTGCCCTTTCACAGCTCATAGAGATTTTTATTGAGATTTGAGTTCTCACTTGGGTTTCATTTAAGTATCAGATGTTTCTCCTAAAGTTGTGCAGGAGAAATCAAATCGGTGGTGTAAATGAATGTGGATTGTCGAGGTGAAGTCATCTGGATTTGAGTAAATGTGATGAGAAATGTTTGAGATCTTCACTAATATTGACGTTTGATTGCAGACGAGACAAAACATTGTTGACATCTCTTTTTAAACTCATTGTAGTCCGGGTGACAACTGGCCCCGGTCTCCCCGTAACCATACCTGATTTCCAAATGACACATTTGTGTCTTTGAAGGGTTGCAACAGCACGTACCAGCAAAAATAATTCTTAACATTGTTTTAACTGAGCAGGTTTAACCAAACAGCATTTTAAAGTATGAATTAAGCACATGAATAGCAGAAAGTGCCCGTCGCCGACCTTTGACCTCTTAGGTCTCAGTCACGGAGTCTCACGTCAGACCAGGCAGGTATTATGTAACCCCGTCACTAATCAGATGGATTCTGAAGACATTTCACACAAATGATCCGGCTTCACAAATCCTCCTCCTATAACATCTTACAATCAAAAGCAGTTACCCTCGGCCGACCCGCCAGGACAATCGCCCACAATTCCTCTCGCAGACATGACTGTTAAGCTCATAGTCCTTAGACGTCATCCATCATAATACAATACAGTCATGTGTGTGATGCTCAAATAGGATTTTTTGGTCTTTAATAAAAAGTGACGTTCACTGAGAACCTACACGGACGACTGATGAGAGTAACGAACAAACACAACGGATTAACCAGAACACACTGGAAAACAATCTCGTCATCCAGAGAGGAGAGATGAACTTAAAAAATGAATCCAGAAAAAAATTGATGTAGGAAAATATTAAAAGATCCAATGAGATTTTATGTGTACCAAAAATAAAATAAAAATCAACAAATATCTTAGATTTTGATTTAGAAAAGCAGCAGTTAATAGATTTTCAGAGTATCAAAGTCCTGTCTGTGTCAAAAGCATCTCAAAATGTTTATTTGTGCTCACATCTTCTGACTAAATCACATATTGTGTGTTCTGAGTAGTGCATGAGGTGATTCCAGAGAGTACTATGCAGTTGAAAGTTACTTCTCCGGTGTTCTGGCTTGACCATTGAGGAGGAGGGAAGAGAGGTGAGGAGCTGTGAGTGGAAGTAAGGAGCAGTGAGGAGAAGCATTGAGGGGACATGGGCAGGTGTGAGAAACAGTGATTAGCAGTGAGGGGATGTGAGAAGGAGTAAAATATGGGGGCTGAACTGAGGAGCAGTGGGGCTGTGAACTGGAGAAAGGTGCAGTGAGTAGCATTTAGGAGAAATGAGGGACTGTGACCAGAAGTGAAGAGCACTAAGGTGCTTTGAGCAGGAGTAAGAAACAGTTAGGAGCTGTAAGGAGCAATGAGGAGCTGTGAGGAGCAGTCAGGAGCATTGAGAAGCTGTAAGGAGTAGTAAGGAGCAATGAGGAGCTGTTAAGAGCAGTGAGAAGATGTGAGGAGTAGTAAGAAGCTGTAAGGAGCTGTAAGGAGCAATGCGGAGCAGTAAAGAGCAGTGAGAAGCTGAAAGGAGAATTAAGGAGCAATGTAGAGCTGTAAAGAGCACTGAGAAGCTGTGAGGAGCAGTAAGAAGCTGTAATGAGCAATGAAGAGCTGTGAGGAGTAGTAAGGAGCATTGAGAAGCTGTAAGGAGTAGTAAGGAGCAATGAGAAGCTGTTAAGAGCAGTGAGAAGATGTGAGGAGTAGTAAGAAGCTGTAAGGAGCTGTAAGGAGCAATGAGGAGCTGTAAAGAGCAGTGAGAAGCTGTAAGGAGAATTAAGGAGCAATGTGGAGCTGTAAAGAGCACTGAGAAGCTGTGAGGAGCAGTAAGAAGCTGTAATGAGCAACGAAGAGCTGTGAGGAGTAGTAAGGAGCAATGTGGAGCTGTGAGGAGCAGTAAGAAGCTGTAATGAGCAATGAAGAGCTGTGAGGAGCTGTAAGAAGTAGTAAGGAGCAATGTGGAGCTGTGAGGAGCTGTAAAGAGCAGAAAGAAGTTGTGATGAGCAGTAAGAAGCTGTAAGGAGCAGTAAGGAGCAATGAGGATCTGTAAAGAGCAGTGAGAAGCTGTGAGGAGTAGTAAGGAGGTGGAATGAGCAGTGAGAACCTGTGAGCAGGAGTAAGGAGCTGTAAGGAGCAGCGAGGAGCTGGAATGAGCAGTGAGAAGCTGTGAGAGGGAATGAGGAGCTCTAAGGAGGAGCGAGGAGCTATAATAAACAGTGAGGGTCATGAGCAGGAGTGAGGAGCTGTAAGGAACAGTGGGGAGAAGTGAGATAAAGTGGGCTGAAGGGAGGGGCTGTGAGCAGGAGTGAGGAGCAGTGAGGAGCTGTAAGGAACAGTAAGATAAATGGGGCTGAAGTATCGAGCAGTGAGGGGCTTTAAGCTGGTGTGAGGAGCAGTAAGGAGCTGTAAGGAGCTGTGAAGAGCTGCATGGAACAGTGAGCAGCAGTAAGGGGGGTGTCAGCAGACGCAAGGAGCGGTAATGGATAATGAGCAGGACTGAGGTTCAGCGAGGGGTGGTTGAGCAGGAGTAAGGAGCAATGAGGAAAAATCAACTTAAAAGCATCCTAGAGGATTTGGAGAAGCGACTTGACAGGATGAGATAGTTTGCTCCAGGACTCTGTGAGTTCAGCTGAGGTCAAAGGCTGTGTCCCACATTAACCCTCAGCTCAGAGGAGCTGAAGCTCCATCACTACAGGCCACATCACATCCCATTACACACCCGCCAGATCTCAGAGAGGCCGAAGCCATCATCACGCCTCACAGAGGGAGCAGGAGAGATGGAGGGGGTTTAATAACCCGGGGTTTGATACGATCTGAAGAGGGCTGTTTTCCATCTCCTGTATGAAAATAGCCTCTACTTTAGCAGCTCTTCATTTCCTGTTGAGCGCTGAAGAGACGCTCCACGTCTCTGCCCCCGCCGACTTTCACCAGCCATTTATTTGGCTCTCGTGCAGACAGTGAAGAGGAGGCGGGGCCATCTCCTCAATGACCTGTTGTAAGTGGACCCAGCTGCGGGTCGTCTATCAATAAAACTCTGTGATTGGATAATCAGACCTGCGGATAACATCAGACTCTTGACACTAGCACTAGAGACAAAGATAAAGAGTCACAAACGCTGGGAATAGCCTTGTGACAGTGCTATGAACACACTGGAGAGCACATGTTTGTCCTTATTAATGTGGATAACATTCAGCACATTTCCCTGCGGACGCTCACCTGATCGACCGACAGCTTGTGTGCCGCATCAAGAAAACAAACTCAGTCAAACATCTGGAGGCCGTTAACCTGGATGGCACTTTCATAACGATGAAATCTGACCTCTGATCCGATCTCCTTCACCACAGGTAATGTCCCTGAAATCACTTTGGCTCCGTTTGATTTGCCAACATTGCAAACCAAAAAACGAGCACACACATCCTCCTGGAGGAGACGTTGACATTACAAAGTAAATAATGCTGGATGTTCCAGAGAGAGAACCAACACGCCTTCTTGTGGCACTCTGAAAAGAATTCCTCGGAGAGTTTGCAGCAAGATCAATGAGCAGCACGGGACCGAAGTCAATGATTCATCCTTCACAGGAGATTCACTGAGCTTCTCTCATGGACAGCTTCATTAGGGGACTACGAACACCGTGAGGGAAGTGGACTGGAAAAAACACATGTGATGACGGGGGCACCCATGACCCCTCAGACAGACACTCATTCTGTAGCCAGAGCTCAGGTCTATGAAACTACTGAACAGCTCACTGTGGCACTAAAAAGTGTCTCTTTTGTGATGATGGTAATGTATTTCACACTAGAGCTTTCAGTCTGTTTCTCGTCTCTGCATGTTCATGTGCAGTTAGGGTGAAATCCAGTGTGGTTCACAGTTGCTCTGATATCAAACTGCAGTGTAAAATTATGTAAAAAAACTATCATATTATAGTAAAAAACGATCAAATTATATAAAAAAACTATCATATTATATTAAAAAACGATCAAATTATATACAAAAACTATCATATTATATTAAAAAACGATCAAATTATATAAAAACTATCATATTATTTAAAAAAATGATCAAATTATATAAAAACTATCATATTATATTAAAAAACGATCAAATTATATAAAAACTATCATATTATTTAAAAAAATGATCAAATTATATAAAAACGATCATATTATATTAAAAAACGATCAAATTATATAAAAACTATCATATTATTTAAAAAAATGATCAAATTATATAAAAACTATCATATTATATTAAAAAACGATCAAATTATATAAAAAACGATCATATTATATTAAAAAACGATCAAATTATATAAAAAACTATCATATTATATTAAAAAACGATCAAATTATATAAAAAATATCATAATATATTAAAAAACGATCAAATTATATAAGAAAACGATCAAATTATATACAAAAACTATCATATTATATTAAAAAACGATGAAATTATATAAAAACTATCATATTATTTAAAAAAATGATCAAATTATATAAAAACTATCATATTATTTAAAAAAATGATCAAATTATATAAAAACTATCATATTATAGTAAAAAACGATCAAATTATATAAAAAACGATCATATTATATTAAAAAACGATCAAATTATATAAAAAACTATCATATTATATTAAAAAACGATCAAATTATATAAAAAATATCATATTATATAAAAAAACGATCAAATTATATAAAAAAACGATCAAATTATATATAAAAACTATCATATTATATTAAAAAACGATCAAATTATATAAAAAAACGATCATATTATATTTAAAAAATAATCAAATTATATAAAAAACGATCAAATTTCATAAAAAAACTTTCAAATTATATAAAAAAAACGATCAAATTATATACAAAAACTATCATATTACATTAAAAAACGATCAAATTATATAAAAAATATCATAATATATTAAAAAACGATCAAATTATATAAGAAAACGATCAAATTATATACAAAAACTATCATATTATATTAAAAAACGATGAAATTATATAAAAACTATCATATTATTTAAAAAAATGATCAAATTATATAAAAACTATCATATTATTTAAAAAAATGATCAAATTATATAAAAACTATCATATTATAGTAAAAAACGATCAAATTATATAAAAAACGATCATATTATATTAAAAAACGATCAAATTATATAAAAAACTATCATATTATATTAAAAAACGATCAAATTATATAAAAAATATCATATTATATAAAAAAACGATCAAATTATATAAAAAAACGATCAAATTATATATAAAAACTATCATATTATATTAAAAAACGATCAAATTATATAAAAAAACGATCATATTATATTTAAAAAATAATCAAATTATATAAAAAACGATCAAATTTCATAAAAAAACTTTCAAATTATATAAAAAAAACGATCAAATTATATACAAAAACTATCATATTACATTAAAAAACGATCAAATTATATAAAAAAACGATCAAATTATATACAAAAACTATCATATTATATTAAAAAACGATCAAATTATATTAAAAAACGATCAAATTATATACAAAACTGTCATGACTCTGGGTTTTGTGTGTTCGTTTTTGTACTTGTGTGGCATTGTTTTGTGTTTGTGTCGACACGTGGGGAGTTGTCTGACAGCTTGCCGCGTGTTCGGTATCCGCGTCACTAGCCCCGCCCTCGTTTCTCCCTCACTGGGTTTCCCTCACCCATCTCTGATCACCCTGACACCTGTAGCGAGTTTCGCCAGCGCTTCACGCCCGCGGGTTGCGCTGCGCAGCTGCTGCTCATTTCTATCATGATAGGTTTCCCTATTTATTCCCTCGTGTCTCGCTGTTCTTTGTCAGTCCGTTGTATGTGTTTGCTCACAGTCCTAGAAGCTGACTCCTTGTCTTGTCTAGTCCTGTTGTCTTTCCTAGCATATCGCTCTGCTCTAAACTCTAGTTGTTCTTTCCTATGCCTAGTTGGTTCAATTATCTAGATTCTTGTCCTGTTATTTTTTGGGTTGAACCTATCTACCTATAGTTCCTGCCGGCGCTCCAGTTTTCCCCGTGACGCCTTCTCCGAGGAGTTCCGCCATCTGTCCACGGGATCCACGCAAGCCACTCCAGCTAAAGACTTCTCTGTGCTACCTTGCCTATCGTGGGACCTGCTTTGAGCGCTTCGTGACAGCCGCCGTCTAGATCCCTGGTCCTCTGGGTGTGATACTCTCCTTGGCTGCTGACGCCATTGCTTGGCGGTCTCTCCGATCCAGTCGAGCCCAGCCAGCTAAAGACTCTCTGTGATACCTTGCCTATTGTGAGACCCGCCTTGAGCGCCTCATCACAGCCGTCGTCTAGATCCCGGGTCTCTGGGTGTGACTCTCTCCTAGGCTGTTGACGCGGTCGCTTGGCGGTCTCTTCTATTGGGCTCTGGTTTATACTCTGTTTAATAAACGCTTGTATCCTCACCGCATTTGGGTCTCACCTCGTTCTTGATCATGACACAAAACTATCATATTATATTTAAAAAATAATCAAATTATATAAAAAACGATCAAATTTCATAAAAAACTATCATATTATATTAAAAAACTATCAAATTATATTAAAAAACGATCAAATTATAGATAAAAACGATCAAATTATGTAAAAAACGATCATATTATATTTAAAAAATGATCAAATTATATAAAAAACGATCAAATTTTATAAAAAACGATCAAATTTTATAAAAAATATCACATTATATAAAAAAACTATCAAATTATATAAAAAACGATCAAATTATATTAAAAAAATTATCAAATTATATAAAAAATATATTATAACCTAAACCTGATTATAACTTAAACCTGATTATAACCTAAACCTGATTATAACCTAAACCTGATCATAACCTAAACCTGATCATAACCTAAACCTGATTATTACCTAAACCTGATTATAAACTAAACCTGATTATAACCTAAACCTGATTATAACATAAACTTGATTATAACATAAACTTGATTATTACCTAAACCTGATTATAACTTAAACCTGATTATAACCTAAACCTGATTATAACCTAAACCTGATCATAACCTAAACCTGATCATAACCTAAACCTGATTATTACCTAAACCTGATTATAAACTAAACCTGATTATAACCTAAACCTGATTATAACATAAACTTGATTATAACATAAACTTGATTATTACCTAAACCTGATTATAACCTAAACCTGATTATAACCTAAACCTGATTATTACCTAAACCTGATCATAACCTAAACCTGATTATTACCTAAACCTGATTATAAACTAAACCTGATTATAACCTAAACCTGATTATAACATAAACTTGATTATAACCTAAACCTGATTATAACCTAAACCTGATTATAACCTAAACCTGATTATAACATAAACTTGATTATTACCTAAACCTGATTATAACCTAAACCTGATTATAACCTAAACCTGATCATAACCTAAACCTGATTATAACTTAAACCTGATTATAACCTAAACCTGATTATAACCTAAACCTGATCATAACCTAAACCTGATCATAACCTAAACCTGATTATTACCTAAACCTGATTATAAACTAAACCTGATTATAACCTAAACCTGATTATAACATAAACTTGATTATAACATAAACTTGATTATTACCTAAACCTGATTATAACCTAAACCTGATTATAACCTAAACCTGATTATTACCTAAACCTGATCATAACCTAAACCTGATTATTACCTAAACCTGATTATAAACTAAACCTGATTATAACCTAAACCTGATTATAACATAAACTTGATTATAACCTAAACCTGATTATAACCTAAACCTGATTATAACATAAACTTGATTATTACCTAAACCTGATTATAACCTAAACCTGATTATAACCTAAACCTGATCATAACCTAAACCTAATCATAACCTAAACCTAATCATAACCTAAACCTGATTATAACCTAAACCCTAAAACCAGGTCTTGACCCTCAAACAGCCCTTTAAAGGGGTCTCAGAAAGTGAGGACCGGCCAAAAAAATCTGCTGGTCTAAAACTCAAACTGGTCCACGTAAAGATAGATGTACATGTACACACAGACACACACACACACACACACATACATGTACATACATCCACATAAACAAACACACACAAACACGCACGCATGCACACACAAAAATCACAGACACACGAACATAAACACACACACTCTCTCTCTCACACACATGCAACACACACACTTTCTATCACACTCACACACACACCCACACAATCTCTCTCTCTCTCACACACAAACTCTCTCTATCTCACTCACACACACACACACACAAACACGCACACACACGCATATGGACACGCACACACAAACAAACACACACATCTCTGTTGCTTGTGGCAGAGTTTGAGCTAATGATATTTGCTCTTTTCTTCTAAACATACTATCACTCTCACCTGGTTTCTGCTGTGTTTGTGTGTGAAGAGACATCACCGAAGGCCAAATAAAATGAAGTCATAAATCTGACGAAAGTCTTTTGATAGGTCAGCTCAGTGTGTGTGTGTGTGTGATTGTGTGTGGAACGGTGCGTTACATGCTCTTTTTTATGTCTCCTCAGTGGTCCAGTAAGAGTAAAAACTCCACCTCGAGGCTCTGAATGTTTTCTTGAGACGTCACGTACATCACAGTGGAGCTCTGCAGGAATGCTCAGATGAATAAAATACTTTTATCATTCATTAACTTCAAAATGGACAATCTGTGTCTGTGATCGATTGAGTGCGCGAGTCTTCCTCCGGACCACTGCTACGATGAAAATGTTTTGCGTCAAGCGTACGGCATTCTCGTCTTATGAGCGAACATTAAAATGGTATTAAGAGCGTGTCTCTGTTTTACCCTCCTGTTTCTTTTTAGTAATCGGTTTATCTTGACCGGAAGACACTGGTGGTCCGTCGAGGCTTTAAAAGCAAAAATGTGTTCTGTCAGACTGCAGCACATCTCATTCATATTAATGTCACAGCGCTGTTCTTCTGGACCCCTTCACAAACTTCAGAACCAAACCTGCCGTGAGAGACAAAGAGCACACGTGTCACAGGACTGTCAGCTCAGATTCTTTCTGACTGGATGAACAGAACGTTTTTGGTGTTTGTCGGAGCTCTGACCGGCTCACTGAATGAACGTCAGTGACTCTCGTGATCGGACGTGTACTCGCTTTCATGGACAATGACGTATGACTTACATGCTCCGGATAGGGAGAATAAAAGGAATTTTTACACGTGTGCTCACATAAGAGGCTGGAGTGAAATGTGAAGCGGCTTTGGACAGATGTTTCACCTCGAGCTATGAATGCTCTGGACTGAATGTGGATCATCTGCTCTGTTTCATACACACACTTCAGTATTATACTAAAAACATCAAGACACACACACAGTGTGACACAAACCTTATTTCAGTCGGTGTCTCCACCTCCGTGAAGTTGGCACCCCATATAAATAAATTGTAACCAAAACTATACCATTCGTTTGTGCTGTGTTTGTGCTGATTTGTGCTGCAAAAATGAGCATTTGTGCTATTAAACATTCTTTTTCTTGGCTGTGTGACGTCACTTTCCACCCCATGTCGCCCAACTCTTATCAAATTGGTGCCATTCATTTGTGCCCGATTTGTGCCCGTTTGTGCCATTAAGAGAAACAATGTAACTACTTTCCTTACCGAGATATAACAAGAAGTATTCTGGGCCAGTGACGTCACTTTCCACCCCATGTCGTCCAAATCGTGTCAAACTGGTGCTGTTCGTTTGCGCTTGATTAGTGCTCGTTTGTGCCATTAAATCAAACTCTGTTACTATTTTCCTTCCCGAGATAGGCTATAACAAGAAGTATTCTGGGCCAGTGACGTCACTTTCCACCCCACCGTTTAAATCCCCACAAACAGGTGGCGTTCGTTTGTGCTCTTAAAAAATGTGTTTGCTATGATTTTTGTCTTTAATATAACAAGACCTGTTGGATTAGATGCACCACTCTCAACTCCATGTCGTCAAAATCACTCTAAACTGGCGCATTTCGTTTGAACTGGATTTGTGCTGTTAAAAGAAACCCGTAACAATGATTCTTTCTAAAATATAACAAACAACTAACCTTCAGCAGCATTACGTCATTCTCCACCCATGTCGTCAGAATCGCACCAAAGTGGCACTATTCGTTTGTGCTCGATATATGCTATTAAAACAAACCAACTTCTTTCCTTCGTTAAATTTAACAAGAACATTTACGGAAGCGTTGACGTCACTCTCCTAGTCGTCTAAATCGATTCAAAACGGGCCGTTCGATTGTGCCATAGATAGAAACAACATATCTTATTCCCATCAATAGACATTAGCGTGTAGATTTCACTTGATTGGAGTATACACCAAAGTATCGCGAGAGCACAGTTCTGCGATCAGTACTGCTGTGTAATTCTCGAATCGTTCTGTGCGATACTTGATGTCATACTCTCTATGCCCTGCATAAATCTGACATGTTTGAAATAATTTAAGTTTTTCAATAGCACAAATTACTGACGGCGCTCCTTTCCTGTCAATTGAATGGTGCTGGATGTTATGGTTACTGTCATAATTTATGGATATTTTTGTTTGATCTGACCTGTAATAACCTACTAAACACACTATGTATGGGCCTGACTCTTGATTTAAAAATAAAACTTAAATTAAAACAATATATCTGTGTGATATCTTACACCTTTGAAAAATGTCTTCCTACCCCCTTAAAAAAACTTTATTTACCTCATGCATTGCATAGTGGGAAAACAAAACAGGAAATAACCTCTGGTTGTGGAAAAAGGTAAGCATGTGCTCTAAGATAAAACACTTAAGACAAAGAGTAAAAGCATATGTGCTGTTATAACAAACAGGATATTTACAGGATCTTTATTGATATACATATGTTAAAGATGCAAGACTTAATTAATATTGAGCTCCAAAAATGTTAAGCTATGTGAACACATGCGTTCCTAGTTTTGGCATCACTGGCTTTGATACACAGAATGAAATTTCAATATAATATATATAAAAATTATAAATAGACATCCAATGATCTGGATCACCAATTCAATGAATTCAGAAAATGGCAGATTCATTAAGACCCATTCTCTGAATTAAATCAATCAATTTATTAAAAAGATCCAACTCAAATGAACAACAAATTTACTTGTCATAAGAAAAGTAGTGTTAACTAAACATAAACTACAAGTCTCATTGTAGTAGAGTAGGCGGGGCGAGACCGTGGTTCGAGCCCGGTGTGCGCACAGCTTGCGCTAATTCACAATTACTCACCGGTCTCGAACCACGGTCTCGCCCCGCCTACTCTACTACACTCATGTTATAGTATTTCCACCCCAACTAAATGTTTTAAGACAGTTATTTATATTTTGCTGTAGTATGTCAGTGGGAAATATAAGTTTGCATTTCCAAAAATTCCTTTTTGCCATTTTTGTAATAATCCAGTGTGATTTTTGTATTCACATGGAGTATACCCATTTTTATTACACTGACAACTATGGGTATACTCCATACAGAGCTCTGGTCTCACGCACACAACAGTAAAATACAAATGATTGTCTTAAAACAATTTGGGGTGAAAACACTATAAAGTATACTTAAACTTTTGCGAGGTACTACATATCCTAACAGTTGTCAGACTTAAAAATATTTTTTACCCTGAAAATAACCACAGTACATATAAACATGAACTTAACTTTGGGATTTGTTACTTGCAGTAGCGTGTTAGCAATACATTAGTACCATTGGCCCAGAGATTAGTTCAAAATCATTCTTTTTTTGAGCAGATGCCAAGGAGATCAGCCTGTGAAATCGATGACATCATCAATGTTATCAGAGCTGCAAAGGAACGGATTGTTTCGGGATCAAATGTAACAGTTCCCTCAGAAAAGGTGTGGGCGGACTTAAGCAATCAACTTAACAATAAAGTTTCACCAAAAAACCTTTATACTATCGTCAAGACAAACGGGCACAATATATGGCAAATCCTTGAGCTATGCAAAAACACCACCAATTTCCAAAATAAACATCCAAACAGTCACAGCTCAACAGAAACCTCAGTTTTGGACTCCACAGTGTCCGTCACAAATCAGCAATGTCAATGCTTTGACATTCAGTTTGAGATCAGTCTTTCTCATCAGAAATGGGTTGAAATCTGGCCTGAAAAAGTTGTTTACAAGGACAAATCACTTCGCACATGTCAAAGGGAATACACCATCCTGAAACCTGGTGCATGGACTGACACTCTGTATGAAGAGATATGGCAAAATACCAAGACCTCGTGCAGTGGTCGATTCAGGAGAGCAAAAATTTACCCAAATGTTACATCTCACTATCTAGACATAATTGGGTACTGCTCAGAGTGTAATGCACAGCTGTCTATAACCGCCAAAAATATGCCAGCAACTAACGAAGCTGTTGTACTTCAATTCATGATCTGTAATGTTGATGGCAGTCTCCACACTGGCAAAGCAAAACGCAAGTTGTCATGAGACCTGAGAAGACGCGTGTCGAAGGAACTCTGGGAAGGACGAAAACCAGTACATGTTTGGCGAGCAGCCGAGGCTTACAAAATGATGGATGTTGGTGACCCAGAGCCTAGACACTTACCAAATCTGGCAACTTTGAGAAAAGCCAAACAACAAATGGGTGACAAAGAGCTTGGAGACAAAGACTCAATCATGTCATTGCATCTACTTAAGTACAGTGTCCCCCACAATGGAAGCATCCATGACATAGGCCTTGATAGGTTTTTTTGTCATTACTGGACTCCATCTCAGATGCAAGTTTATCAAATGAATTCCAAGCCCTCTGGTTCTGTTGTGAGTTTTGATGCAACGGGTACAGTTGTGAAACGAGTGAGAAAACCTTGTGGCAATTCTGACATGGAAATCACATTCCAGTAGTGCAGATGCTGTCAGAAAACCACACTATCCATTCCATTGCAATCTGGCTCACTGAATGGCAACGAGCAGATTTAGATTAGATTCAACTTTATTGTCATTACACATATACAAGTACAGTGTAACGAAATGTAGTTTAGGTCTAACCAGAAGTGCAATTAGCAAGTGCAGATATACAGTGTGAATAAATACAGAATACAATATTAGGAAAATACTATACAATGGCCATGTACTATGAAAATATGACAGTCGGTATGTACTATGAACAATATAAACAGAAGGCTATATACTGTGAACATTAATGTACAGGTGGTTATGAACAGATAACAATATAGACTATACAATAGTGCAAGTGACTTGAGTGTGCATTAGTTACAGACATTAGCTATTAAAGTTACAGTGCAGTAGATGAGTTGATGCGGTTATTAAAGGTACAGTGCAGTACATGAGTTATTGAAGTTATAGTGCAATACATGAGTAGATGCAGTTATACATTTACGGTGCAGTACATGAGTTAATGCAGTTATTGAAGTTATAGTGCAACACATGAGTAGATGCAGTTATACATTTACAGTGCAGTAGATGAGTTAGTGCAGTTATTGAAGTTATAGTGCAATAGATGAGTAGATGCAGTTAGTTATGCAATAGATGCAGTTTATGCAATAGATGAGTTACAGTGCAGTAGAGAAGTTGGTGCAGTTATTGAAGTTACAGTGCAGTAGATGAGTTAGTGCAGTTATTAAGGTTACAGTGCAGTAGATGAGTTAGTGCAGTTATTGAGGTTACAGTGCAGTAGATGAGTTAATGCAGTTGTTGAAGTTACAGTGCAGTAGATGCGTTAATGCGGTTATTAAGGTCACAGTGCAGTAGATGAGTTAATGCAGTTATTGAAGTTACAGTGCAGTAGATGAGTTAGTGCAGTTATTAAGGTTACAGTGCAGTAGATGAGTTAGTGCAGTTATTGAGGTTACAGTGCAGTAGATGAGTTAATGCAGTTGTTGAAGTTACAGTGCAGTAGATGCGTTAATGCGGTTATTAAGGTCACAGTGCAGTAGATGAGTTAATGCAGTTATTGAAGTTATAGTGCAATAGATGAGTAGATGCAGTTAGTTATGCAATAGATGCAGTTATGCAATAGATGAGTTACAGTGCAGTAGAGAAGTTGGTGCAGTTATTGAAGTTACAGTGCAGTAGATGAGGTAATGCAGTTATGAAAGTTACAGTGCAGTAGATGAGGTAATCTAGTTATGAGAGTAGTCCATTAGTGCAAATGAGCATTCAGTGTACTATTCCTGGTGTGCAAGTGAGCAGTATAGAGTGCAAATGATGCTGTGTGTGTAATGATGCAGGTGCTAATGTGCCCAAAGAGGAAGTCTGTGATTTGTCCTTGGCTTTGCTTGGAGGACTGGTTAAGGCCTTCACTCCTTACTCAGACCTAAAAACCTATGTCAATCAGTGCTTTGGAGTACTGACAAAAAAGTCCAAAGACTCACAGCTACCACCCTGCTTCATCTGAGTTGATCTTGCACACTGCATCAATCTCATTAGCTGGTGGGAATGCCTAAGACAAAAAGGAAACCGAGTTAGAGAATTCTATCTCCGTGCAATGGCACAACTTCTACAATCTGATTTACTGAAAAATGCAAGGGAGATGATTTATTCAATTGCAGTGGTTGCCTACAGTGAATCAGAAGGGAATGATGGCAAAGGAATACCTGTTGTCTCAGAAACATGCAAAGCACAGCTGAAGAGACTAATTGCTGTGGGGGCCTTGCCCTGTGTCACTGAAGACGACCATTCCGTAGAGCCGACTGGAATTGACGAGACACTCCACACAGATCTGAAAATGTTGGTCACAGAAATCTTTGAAGAAGGTCAGATGAATGCAGCACACCATGGGGACAGAGACAATCTGCATTTCCTTCCAGAGCCTGTTCCAAATATTATAAGAAAGGCATGCTACCTCCCTCTTTGGACAGCTGTGATGGTTCCACACTTCAAAAGTGTACACAACACAGCAAGCTCTGCAAATGTTGAGGCTGAATTTAAGAACATAAAACATGGCCTCTTTAAACATGAAAGCCTGCCAATTCGAATTGACCGTTTTGTCAAACGCCATCTTGAATTCCTTGAGGGCAACATGAGGATTTCTGCTGCACCAGTGAAAACAACGGACCACACAGAGACAAATAATCGCAATACTGAGCCAGAAGCAGACCACAGTGAACGTGATACAGGGGTTGAGTCATCACCACTAGAAAAAGAGCCTGTTGAAAATTGGAAAGGACTCAGCATTCCTCCCAAAAAGCGACTGTCCTACCTGAACCCTTACTCTGAGTGGTTACATGCAGATGCACACCTAAAAAGAAAAAGGACCAAAATGAATGTCTTGAAAAATGGCAACTACTATGCTAAAACACCTATCAAAGTTGACAAAATGCTTGTGAGTGTAACTAACACCTGTGCCATTGACTCCTTCTGCCAGTGCCTTTGCTCTGCATTCTGTGACAGTGGATCATTTTGCCACTATCTCAACAAAGAGCACAAAAAAATTGAAATGTTTGATTTGGTGAAGACCATTGTCACAAAAGGAGTTGGAAAAGATGCTCACACAAGGAGGGCCAAAATGCTGTTGGAAACATTTCAATATATTTACCTGAAGTCAGGTGTGAGGCAGGTTAACGGAAATTATTGCAATGTTGCTAGCATTGTTACATCAACAATGACACAAGTACCAAGTGCAACAATCACCACAGAATGCTCCTCTCCATACTGCACTCAAAATACGAAATCCTCAAGAGCAATTTCTATGCTACCAGTCAACGTAGACATTATGAAAAGGGATGGCATGAAAAGACTCCAAGAAGCACTAGAAGATGGACTTCACCTGAACTGGTCCAAGTGTCTGAAGGCACTGAAGTCACCATAAGAGTTCCCAGATAGCTGGAAAGTAAAAGATGATTCCTCAGATAAACTCCTCTGCAATGGCTCAGTCACACACGGATGCTTCACTGGTCAGCTACTGTGTATTGAAACAAGTGCGGATACCAACCATCCACTGTCTGAAATCCCTGTTAACATTGACCTGGACAATCATTTGTTCACTCTGCGAGGTGTTGTTGCATTCACTCCAGGACCTACAAGAGCATCTCTTGGACATTACGTTGCTTACTGCAGAAGAACCTCGCTTGGCTGGGAGAAATATGATGATCTGTCTGAGCGTGTCACAACAGTCTCCGCTAAGACAAAATTCAACCCCATGTCATATTGTTCACAAAGGAGGACTAAACTCTTTTGGTTACTCATTTAGTGGACTGGTCTCTGCGGAAAGTATTAGTAGTGCATTAAAACATGTCACTAACTGTCAAAATGACAATTTAAAAGGCTCCAAGTTTTTAAACAGCAGTTCACGAGTTCACCTATGCAGATAATAAACGGTTAGCAGAAGTGTAAAAGGTATGCGTGTTTGGCGTGCTGTCCGGGGAGCGGGCTCCGAGCTCGCCGGTTCCTTCTGAACCCGGAACACTCCCCCTGCTAGGGTGAGTGTCCCGAGCTCGGAAACGGCCCGAACCCAGAGCAAACCCCCCGGATTCTGCTAACAGGGGAGTTCGGGGGAAGGAGCTGGGGAGGTGGGGTGGGTGTTAGAAACAGAAGAGATGTCGCAGGTAAGAGGTCTTGCTTATTTATGGGCTGGCTCGCTTAGCAGGTAGGGTGGAAGCCATGATTGCTGATTGCGAACCAGCCGGGTTTGATTATATGCTCCGGCTCCTCCCGAACTTTGTTTATAAAACATCATTTCACGAGTTCACCTATGCAGATAATAAACGGTTAGCAGAAGTGTAAAAGGTATGCGTGTTTGGCGTGCTGTCCGGGGAGCGGGCTCCGAGCTCGCCGGTTCCTTCTGAACCCGGAACACTCCCCCTGCTAGGGTGAGTGTCCCGAGCTCGGAAACGGCCCGAACCCAGAGCAAACCCCCCAAAGGCGTAGAACTAGACAGCAGCCGGACAGCGCATACCCCCCAAAGGCGAGGCTAGAGGCTGCGTGGTGTGCGAGTGGGTAGTTGATGTGAGCTCCGGCGAGAGCGGATGGAACTGCGGTGCAAGGGATGACACTCTTGATAGGGCAAGTTCCTGCTGTGGCGTGGATGATAGCTGGCCTGATGAGTTGAAATAGCTGGGTTGGAAATGGGAACTGATTATTTTGTGTGGGAGGGTGTGTAGACAAGGCGAGCCCCCTGTGGGGGGGAAACTTGGGTGGGAAGGGCTGAGGAAGGTTGTGACTGCTGCGGCAGAGCACTAGGAAGAAGCACGGGCCCCTGCGGGGGCGGTCGCTGCGGCGATACTGGCTTCGGGAAGGAAGGTGAGTGGGAGGATTTGGATAATGGTGTTGACTGCTGCGGCAGAGCACTGGAGGAAGCACGGGCCCCTGCGGGGGCGGTCGCTGCGGCGATACTGGCTTCGGGAAGGTGACTTGGAGGGACTGGATAGTGGTTGTGACTGCTGCGGCAGAGCACGAGGAAGAAGCAGAGCATGAGGAAGAAGCACGGGCCCCTGCGGGGGCGGTCGCTGCAGCGATACTGGCTTCGGGAAGGTGGCTGGGAGGAATTGGATAGAGGTTGTGACTGCTGCGGCAGAGCATGAGGAAGAAGCACGGGCCCCTGCGGGGGCAGTCGCTGCGGCGATACTGGCTTCGGGAAGGTGGCTGGGAGGAATTGGATAGAGGTTGTGACTGCTGCGGCAGAGCATGAGGAAGAAGCACGGGCCCCTGCGGGGGCGGTCGCTGCGGCGATACTGGCTTCGGGAAGGTGGCTGGGAGGAATTGGATAGAGGTTGTGACTGCTGCGGCAGAGCGTGAGGAAGAAGCACGGGCCCCTGCGGGGGCGTTCGCTGCGGCGATACTGGCTTTGGGAAGGTGGCTGGGAGGAATTGGATTAAGGTTGTGTCTGCTGCGGCAGTGGACGAGGAGGAAGCACGGGCCCCTGCGGGGGCGGTCGCTGCGGCGATACTGGCTTCGGGAAGGTGACTGGGAGGGATTGGATAAAGGTTGCGACTGCTGCGCCAGAGCACGGGATGAAGCGCGGGCCCCTGCGGGGGCGGTCGCTGCGGCGATACTGGCTTCGGGATGGAGACTGGGAGGGATTGGACGGTGGTTGTGACTGCTGCGGCAGAGCACGGGAGGAAGCACGGGCCCCTGCGGGGGCAGTCGCTGCGGCGATACTGGCTTCGGGAAGGTGACATGGGGAGGGATTGGATTATGGTTGTGACTGCTGCGGCAGAGCACGGGGCCGAAGCACGGGGCCCTGCTGGGACGGTCGCTGCGGCGATACTGGCTTCTGTAGAATTGGTGTCTGCTGCGGCAGAGCATGAGTTTGCTGCGGGAGAGTATAGAAAGCATTGGCCCCTGAGGCTTCTGATGAAACGCTTTTGCTGCGTTGGATCGTTGGGGGGAAACAGGGCTCTGGCCGAACTGAGGGTGGCTGGGGATTTCTTATTTGATACTTAGATGAGTCTGGTGATGAGTGTCCGATGGGCTTCTCTGATGAGGGCCCGGTCAGACCTGATGTAAGTCTTGAATGCTTCAGATGACCAGCGTCCGAGCGCTTGAATCTGAAGTTGAGAAAGGCCCTTTTGTGATCCTGTAGTTGCTGCGCCAATGCGGAATGAATGACTAGAGAAATGGTCTGCTGGAATGCCGGAGTGGAGCAAAACTGACTTCAGGTGTTTTTGGAACCAGAAGCGTGTGACGGGTAGGTTTGAATCGTCTACGAAGAGCGGTTCGGATGGTGATTTGACTTGAGATCTTCTAAAACGGAGGTAGGCTACGAGGGTTTGGTATGGCTGGAGTGGAGTTTGAAGATTGAAGATGTAAATAAAATGTCCTCTTCTGGCTTGATCTGTCTTGCTTTGCTTGATGAAAAAGGAGATTGTTTCCGAATCGAGCACTGATAGATCTGAAAAGTTGGGATGAATTGCGGGATCGTAATTTGCTGTGGTGGAGATTTCCGAACATCGGAGAAATCCAAAGAAAGCCAGAATGAACATGGCATCTAGCGTGCGTGCTGTATGTTTGGAGTGGTATCCTCTGCGAAGGGTTGTAATACATTTGCTCAAAATTTCTATAGTGATGGGTTGTCTGGCATCTGGGAGGGCGGGTCGGTTTCTCTGGAATTTGATCCATAAACTTAGCTCGTCGCTGCATGCGCTGTTTATCTGGATTAAATCCTCTAGAGCGTGGGCGGAAGAAGCGAGTGAGAGGAGATGCGCTACGAACGAGCGACCTTGCGGAATGATGCGCATCGCGAAATTCAGGTGACCGAGTATTGAAAGAAGCTCGCGTTTTGTGCATTGCGGGGTATCTATTAATGATTGGGCGATCAGAATGGTCCTGTCAATTTTTTCCTTGGGTAAGGAGGCTTGGAATTTGAGCGAGTCTAACTTGATGCCTAGAAATTCGATTGAAGTGCTGGGTCCCGCCGATTTTTCTGGTGCTAGAGGGACACCGAGTTTCTCGAAGACGTATAGAACTTTAGAGAGATGCGCGGCTGGGACGGAGTCGGGAGGCGAGATGATTAGAAAATCGTCTAAAAGGTGGATGAGGAAAGGGATGTCGTAATTGTTGGATAGGATCCAGCAAATCGCTTCTGATAACATGTCAAAAAATTTTGGGCTGCTTCTGCATCCGAAGGTGAGGCGGACGGAAAAATAATATTTTTCGCGCCAACAAATGCAGAATAGATGCCAAAAGTCTGGGTGAATCGGCATTACTTTGAACGCGGATTTAATGTCTACTTTAGCCATCCAAGCTCCGCGACCGGCTTTTTTAATCAGGGTGATGGCTTGCTCAATGTCGTGGTAGTGTAGCGAAAATTCTTCGAGCGGGATGAGACTATTAATGCTTGGGAAGGGAGCTCCGTGAGGGGATGAGAGATCAAATATAAGACGCTTTTTTCCCGAGAATTTCCGCGTGGCTATGCCTATGGGGCTGACGCGGAAAACCGTGAACGGTGGTGCGGAAAAGGGGCCGATCAAAAACCTTTCGTCGATCTCTTTTTTGACAAGGAGATCTACGGTCTCGGGCTCGGCTAGCGCGGACTGAAGGTTGGGGCAGACGAGACTGTGGGAAATGGAACTCGCAATGCCGGGATTGAAACCTGATGAGAAACCGGACACAAGGTATTCTGTAAAGGAAGGGTCGGGGTGGTGTAATAGTTCGGCAGACAAATGTGAAACATTGACAGGAGTCGAGAAATAATTTTTTGATTTTTTATTTGCAGCTTTGTAAACGGGGCAAACAAGGCGGGCATGGGCGCCGCCGCAATGGTTGCACACGTGCAAGTACCGACACCTCTGCCTGGTGCACCGTCCTGTATTGAAGCTGATACAAACTTCGTGCGAACGGGTGTTGGAAGCTGCAGAGGTATTTAGATCTAGCAGGCACGGAATTTGACCGGTTGAAACGGGATGAGGCGAGACTGGGCGTGGGGGTATGGAAGGAGTGACCAAGGGGCAGGCGGTGGTGCTGTGTGCCATGGATCGGCACACCGCGCATGAAATGTTTTTGCAACCCAAAAACACCCTATTGTGAAGCTCAGTGTCCAGTGCTCCCCAATAAGGGCACTGGTTCCACTGAGCCACCCTAATTGCGCATTTCGCCGAAAATAACTTGTGGTAGGTGTAGAAATGGGCCCCCCCATAAGAGAGTGCGAGCTCCGCGACTATGGCAAGATAATCGCTAAGCTCGCGTCTCCTGTGAGGGAGCACCGTGCATATGACATCGGAAAATCGTGAAAATGCAACTGTAAATTCTGGGAAGGACAACGTACGGGAGTGACTGTGGGAAGTGTTTTTAAATGTGAATTCTAGATCGCCGTATGTGATCTGGCGATCCGTGGGCGGAGGTGAAAGTGCAGATAAAAGGTGAAATAAATCAACATCCGCACCTGCTAGAATCTGTGCCCTGATGTTGCTGGACACTGGGGGCGGTTCCAGGACCGGGGCGTTGATGGGCACCGGCATAGGAGCTGCTGAGGCCAATGAAAATTGAGGGCGGGCCTGAGGCAGAGCGAGGAGGGAGGGAATTGCGGCCGCTGGAGCAGCTGACGGAGGAGGCCTTTCGATAGCGGCGGCATCCATGGCGGGGGCTTGAGGGAAGGAGGGATGGCCGAAGCTCTGGGGGAGGTAAGGGAAATTTTGAGCCGGGGCCTGTGTCGCTGACGGAGGCGGTCTCACGTTAGTGGATGACATTGGCGCCGCTGGCCACGAGCTTGCAGATGTGAGGGGAAAAGGTTGGAAGCGATCTGGAACCGCATGCTGAGGCAGGCTCGTTGGATGTTGGTAGTTGAAGATGGTGGGGGCGGGCCGAATTTCCTGTGAAGCCGCGGGGAGAGGAGTATGCAGCGGCTCGTGCTGTTCATCCGGCGCGCGGCCCAGACTGGCCGAAATCCTTCTGCGACGGGCTGGGGTTTCCCTGACATGCCCTGCTGATGCGGCGGAAGGCCCTGCCCGGGCTGAAGGAGGCCTGAAAGCCTGAACCGGCTCATTAGCAACTTCCTGTTGCGGGGAAGATCTGGCTGGTGGGTGTTCTGACTGCAGCGCGACGTAAATGTCGTACAGCTCGGCTTTGCTCAGCCGGCTGCTCAGGTTCACATCCCGATTGGACAGTGCGAGTCGCAGTCCTGCGACTGTCCACTTCCCGATGGCTGGGATTACTGAGTGCGCCGAGGCGTATGATGACGCCGGTGAGGAGGACGGGGGCGTAACCTGGCTCTGTACGGAAGAGCGGTTGCGTTTAGAGGCTTGACGAGTCGGTCGGCTTTGCTGGCGGCCTCGTTCTTGTTCTGCCGGTTGGGATGTAGCTTCCGGGCTTAGGATGGAACGCTGCCGAGCGCTCGAAGAGGCCGGAGTATCTTGCATGATTGGGCTGTCGTTAACAGCGGATTCGTGGGTCTCAGACATGTTAGAAACAGAAGAGATGTCGCAGGTAAGAGGTCTTGCTTATTTATGGGCTGGCTCGCTTAGCAGGTAGGGTGGAAGCCATGATTGCTGATTGCGAACCAGCCGGGTTTGATTATATGCTCCGGCTCCTCCCGAACTTTGTTTATAAAACATCATTTAATTATTTGATAATTTTTTCTACTTTGGTTATCTGTTCATTTACACATTAAGATTACAGTTGATTTATGTTTGAATTGACTATACCCATTTAAAAGTTTCTATAGTTCTTTAAAATAAACAGTCATGTTTGTATACGTTTCTTCTTTGCATATGACAGCCACAATTATCATTCATTATACAGACAAAATCATTTTGTAAATTACTTGTGTGGACCACTTGTTTTGTGTTCCTGTCAACAAAAGTCGTATAGATTGTTTTTTGTTAGATGACATATGATGACATCTGACTGTGCGATTTTTACATGAACCAAATTGACCTTCGAAATTTGCTGCTTCACTAGTTAAACTTTCCCAAAGCTTTGTATCTTGCAAAATTGTTGTTTAATCATAATTATTGAATCATCTGAAATACACGTTTTATATGAAAACTTAATACAAACACTGTAATCACGCACTCGAGTAAAAGTTAGTCACAACGTAAATTGTTTCACATTCAACCGATTTCAAGTAGAGTTAGCCTACAAACTTTGAGTGTTATTTGTTTTTAATAGAACTGAAAAACACTGAAATAACAAATGACGAATAAGACTGCAAGCAAAAGAAAGAAGTAGCTAAATGACTCTCAGTACAAATTATGTGAACTTTCAAACAAGGAAAGCACGTTACCTTGGAAGTGATTGATTTGGAGTTTGAGGTCAATAAAAACATTCCACATGTAAAAAACTAAGACTGTCAGTAATGGTAACCAGCATCACGCAACAAGAGCCGAATTAGACAGCTTTAATGGTGCCAGCTGGATGGAGAGCAAGAAGTATTTTATAATAGCAGCAGGGCAGGCAGCACAGACCTAGGAGCGAAAAGTACGGTACTTTGGTGTAAAACGCTTATCGCTCTACGCAGTGCTGAGCGAAGTCTAACATAGCTCATTTCTAAGGATCAGAAGAGATTATGATGTTTCTTTTTACGTTACAAATCGAGCACAATCAAACGCTACCTGTTCGGGGCGATTTAAACGACATGGAGTGTAAAGTGACGTCACTTGCCCAAAAATCTTCTTGTTATAGCCTATCTCGGGAAGGAAAGTAGTTACAGAGTTTAATTTAATGGCACAAACGAGCACAAATCGGGCACAAACGAACGGCACCAGTTTGACACGATTTGGACGACATGGGGTGGAGAGTGACGTCACTGCCGCAAATAATATGTCTTATTTCCAAGCCAGGGAAAAACATACAGTGGTCATTTTAACGGCACAAACCGGCACAAATCGAGGCGATTTAAACGACATGGGGTGGAAAGTGACGTCACTGGCCCAGAATACTTCTTGTTATATCTCGGTAAGGAAAGTAGTTACATTGTTTCTCTTAATGGCACAAACTGGCACAAATCGGGCACAAACGAATGGCACCAATTTGATAAGAGTTGGACGACATGGGGTGGAAAGTGACGTCACACAGCCAAGAAAAAGAATGTTTAATATCTTGAACGCCAAACCAGCACAAACGCTCATTTTTGCGGCACAAATCAGCACAAAGACAGCACAAACGAATGGTATAATTTTGGTTACAATTTATTTATATGGGGTGCCAACTTCACGGAGGTGGTGTTTCCTTATAGAAATAACAGTCTGTTATTGATTTGTTGCCGTATGATTTCCAAAAAGATCTACTCAGCATCACTGTTTGTCTAAATGTTGTCAAGTACTTGCTAAAATAAAACAAATCATGATGACATGTGACGTTTCCACAGCAGCACTCATCTGATGTAAAGTAACAACTCAACTCAACTCAACTTTATTTATATAGCGCTTTTTACAATTTTCATTGTTACAAAGCAGCTGTACATGAGACATTGAATACAAGAAAAACAACTAAAGGCATATACCTGTAAAAACAAGAAAAAGGTTAAAACACAAAAGACAGACATACAAATGCTCAGCACACACAATATGCATACATACTTACACACATTGACATAGACGCACACACGCAAACACACTCGCACACACGCAAAGTGAAAGCACACATAGGAGAGAGAACCACATGTCAAATATTAAACGGACTATAAATTCTTATATCCAATATTAATTATGTCTGACTTCTAAATTCTAAAGAAGCCCCCCCGGTTGCAAACGGTTGCGAGGAACCCAAAACTCCAATCAAGAAAAAAAACCTCAGGAGAACCCAGGCCCAACCAGGGGATTCCAGTTCCCCTCTGGCAAAAGCTGCTGCCTCTGCACAAGCTCAACAGTACTTGCACAACAAGGCTAAATAAAAAATAAATAGACTTACTAATAAGGTAAATTATAGATTTAAGATTATCGTGAAATCGTGTCTTAGCTCTGTCATCAGGTCTGGGCATGAACTGCATCCTGTGGTAACCTTGGAACAAAGAGACAAGACTGGCTGAGAGTAGAGTACTGTTCTGCACTCTTTGATGCAGCAAGTACATCATTTGTTGTTGGATGTGTTCCTGGTTCCGGTTGATCTAAATAATGCAGCCTAAATCCTCTGAGGATTAATATTATGAAGGTATAGTGTATGCAAGATTAAAAAGATGAGTCTTTAGTCTAGATTTAAACTGAAAGTGTGTGTCTGTCTCCCGAACAGTGCAGGGAAGAACAACAAAACACAAATATAACAAACTATTTTTTCTCACAAACACACGCACCTACACAATATCACATATACACCAACACACACAAACACACAAGATCACACACATATGCACACACAATATCAAACATACACCAACCCACACACACATACGTACGTACACACACACACGACATACATGCACCCTAACCCATTTACCCAAACAAAGAGAAGATTCATTAACTTTCTTTTTTACACCAAAGTTGAACTTTCTCCTTCATAGTTTGATGTAAAACAAGGAATTATAAACACTTCCTGTTGGACTCTCAGTATTGTGTGTTAACATGATGATTCTTGTTCTCACAGGTCTCTCACGGCTGGAATGAGTTTTTATCTGTTTTCGACAACTTTAAACAGCTAGGCGCTTTAAACAGGAAGTGTAAATTAGGGGTTATTTATTGTGAGTCCGTTTGTAATAAGCGTACAGAGGAAAGAAATTAGACAGTGAAACATTTATTAGTTTCCGTCAGTGAAATAAATGGAATTGCATTTGTGGTTTAACTCTCCCGGTGGATGTCTGAAGCTCCCGTCCTATAACAGATTATTCATATTATTATAAATAAATATGCTTGTATTTCAAAAGGTCATAAGTCAAGGAGTGTTTTTGTCGTGAGTAGGCGATGGGTTTCATCATTATAGCATCTGCACATTCTCATAAGATGTGAATAAAGCCGCGGGAGTCTGAGCGCAGACATCAGTTGAGACAGAAGCGCTTCTCATCCATCTGATATCAGACACGCCCTCTCTGCCAGCCGCCGCCCCAGGTTCCATCTGATTGGCTCTTCTGCATGTGAATGATGGTCTGTTTAGTCTCGGAGGTGAAAATGAGAATTACAAGTCTGTCTCCTGGCAACCGCTGAGCACATTGAGCATTGGTGTACATCGCATGTGTTTGTGAATGGAAAAGTGACTTTATAAACCGGTGAAGAAGATGAACACTCTCTATTAAAGTGTCTCCAGATGCCCGAACGATGCGCAAATGTCCCCTGATCTGAAAATAACACATCAATCTAGGAAATGAAATTTCTGTTATCGTTTTTTACTTAAGGCACAAATCAAACGTCAGTTTGCTTCTGCTGTGTGGAATTTTAGATTCTCCTGAGATATCAGCTTTTCTCCCAAAAATAAGGAAATGTTGTTTCTAGAGATGTGAAATATGTGATATTGTTTAATCGTAGCCACATTGAACATTTTCCGGTTTATTTCAGTCAGCAAGTGTGTCGACTAGCAGGACGACTGCCAGCTTTCGCTGAAAAATGAGGGTGGATTTGCTCGGAGGGTCAGGCAGGCAGCTGGTACTCCGTGTCTCCTGATGTCCGTCATCAGCCCTGGCAACCAAACCCCTGGCACGATATCCACGACCGCCGTCCATCCATGCATAGCTGGCACAGACCGGAGCGAGCCATCGCTGGGGAATTCTGGGATCTGGCAGCCTCCAGGACTCAGTTGTTATCAGAGCCGTTGAGAGAGAGCGTCGCGTTTGCCAACATTCTTACAATATCTCACTTTGTGTTCAACAGAACATCAAAATATACAATTGTTTTTTTTCCTACTATGGTAGAGGATGATGTCACAGAACTGAAAATTGTTAGTAATATCAAATATCAAACACTCTTAGTAATATCTCACTTTGCTGTGCACAGATCTGTTTGTTCCTCAAGTCAACTGTGTTAACATTGCTCATTTAGAATACTTCAATGAAAAAAACATTCATTCTTTAAGAACAGAGACATGGTTACAATGACTTTTATCGGCTGGTGAACTGTGACTTTAGTCTTGTGTTAGTTACATTACAGACGCTTATAGGTCAGCAGCGAGAGATGATGTTTATTCTCATCCTCACAGGAGTTCACGCAAAGCTGTAGTCATTTGTAATTGAGGCACACTGGCGCCACGGGCATCTGCTTCCACATGTGTCCAAGGTGACCCGGCTCTGGTATAAAACACAGCTGACCTCATGCAGCGTGTTGGTCACGTTCCCAAGTTAAAGAGACCTCCTGAAGGTCAGACCGCTTTATGGCCTTAAAACGTCTACAACATACCAAATTAATGTAAACAAAGTTTAAATGAAGTGTACACTGTAATACACTTTTCTGGCATGTTTTTTTTTCTTCCAGACCCACAGTGGCACAGGTAGAACATCAAAAACCATGAGGTGTTTTTATTCTGTTCAGTTTTTTGTTGTCCATACCTTATGGCTGTGAAGCAACCTACTGAATACACCGAGTTGCTCTCAGTACAGGGGCGGACTGGCCATCTGGGATATCGGGCGTATTCCCGGTGGGTCGCTAACGTATAAGAATCAGAAAGAGCATTATTGCCAGGTATGTTTGCACATACAAGGAATTTGTATACAACAACACACAGAGACCATCAAACAATGGAAAACAGTTACACAGATGATTTAAATAAGGGCCTATGGGTATTAAAAATTAAGAAATACAATAAAATAAACATAAGAGTAAAGCTATAGAGAGTAAAGTTATGTGTGTATGTAAATATGTACAAGTAAAAAATAAGAATAGACTATAAAAATAGATAGTGTATTTTCTTCAGGATATATTTAAAATTGCACTTTATTGTTATTGCACAGAGTTAATTGCACGTACATTTTTTGCACGCAAGTAATTAATTGCATGTAAAAAACATTTAACTGTTCATGAGATGGAAGACCTGAGGGAGGAAGCTATTTTTGTGTCTGGTTGATTTGGTGCTCAGCGCTATGTAGGGTTAGAATATCGGCTGAATATCGGCTGCTTCAACTGCGAGCGCAAACAAAGGTTAAGTGGCGATCTTATATACTCCGAGTGTTAGGTGATGATTGGTTATTGGTCTATACGTAGTAAGTGACGTGAGATTGAGTCTTCCCGGCAGAACTTGCGCTGAAAATTACATTTCTACCAGAAAGACTCAAGAGATGAGAATACTTGACAATAAACATTTATTAGACAACTGATCAGCGACAACGTGCGAATATGGTCAAATTATATAGTTCTTTGGCGTAGACCCCGTCCATAGCTCGCATCCGGAGGGTAAAAAATTCCTGCACTTCCTGCCTGATGATGAAGGCAAGGGCGTAGCCAACCCCTAAGATTGTAAAGGACTTTACCTCTGGAGCAGGGCTTACCCCCAAAGATTTGAAGGAAGAAAATTTTTACCCACCAGTTGAAGTTTCTTGAGGTTCCTGAATATCGAGATTAAGAATAAAATTGTTAGTAAGACATCAGTCGTAAATTCAACCAAACCTTGAGTGAAGCTTGTAATATCGTCATGCTCTAGTGAACCTTCGTTGTGTGTAAAAAGTCATTGAGACAAGCCTAGATGGATCTTGACTTTGTGGGGATAGACCAAAAGTTTATGATGGAGGCCTCGATAGTCCATGACTCTGACGAAGGCCTTGAAAGTCCATTATGTGGTGATGAAAGCCTCATAACATTAGGCCATAACATTAAAACAAGCCTCGGTATTCTACAACATGGAGACGGGGCCTTGATAGACCGTAACAGTACCATGGCATCGACAGGCCATGCATTGAGACGAAGGCCTCGACTGGCCACAGCATTGAGACGAAGGCCTCGACAGGCCACAGCATTGAGACAAAGGCCTCGACAGGCCACAGCATTGAGACGAAGGCCTCGACAGGCCACAGCATTGAGACGAAGGCCTCGACAGGCCGCAACATTGAGACAAGGCCTCCGCAACATTGAGACGGGTCTTATGTAGAATTTGATTGTTGAGGAACACCATCTGCCCATCACGTGATAGGTGCCGTCTAACCATGTAAATGAATACTGTAGCCAATAGAGGACTGCTCAAATTATCCCATGAAGATTATTCCTATGACGGGACAATACTTAGAACACGGCCTTGGTAGGCCGTAGCAGTGATAAAGGCCTTGATAGGCCCTAGAGTGAAGAAAGCCCCAATAGGCCACGATGTGGTGATAAAGGCCCTGACAGGCCACACATGGAGAGGAAAGCTTCGATATGCCGCAACACTAGACCAAGCCCCTGATAGGCCATGACACGAAGATGGAGCCTCGATACCTGCATATGAAAGACTGCAGGGACCAATAGGAACGTGTTTGTAGAATAATGAATGAGAAAACAAGATACCACCACCACCAGTAGATGCATGAAAACACTTGATAATCATGAAACCCTACTGAAACTCAAGTGCATTTGACGTATGTATAAAATGATTCCATCGGCATTTACGGCGAGAAGTATCATTAAATCCGCAGCTGAAGTCCAGTCATGAAGTAATTAGGCTTTAGCTTCAGAGTGTATAGATGCGCTAAATTGTGTAAAAACATCATGATGCTTGTATGGAATTGTACCCAGCAGCCTTTAATGTATAGATGCCCTATACATTTGATCATTCGTAATCCACTCTTGAAATTCTTCTTTGCTAAGAGATCAAGGCTGGTTTGGAATTTGTCTTGTGTGACGAAAGACGATTGAATCATGTCCACAAAAAGCTATGAAATACTTTAGAACAAAACAGAATTAGACCATGTAGACTTCTATGAATGGCACTGATGAGAAAGCAAATGTCAGTACAAATTCTGAACATCCCCATTTACACGAGTACCAGCTGCTGCCATCAGGAGAGACTGAGAATGATGTTTAAACAATTAGACTTCACATAGAGAGTTTCGTTCCTGCCACGATAAAATGTTGAGTTGATAAGGATCAAGGGGTGTGCGATCTGACGATCTTAACAAAAGGTGTGTCCGCATCGTTTGGTGCCGCACAGACTGTGCGTATGACATTGGAGCACCGTGAGGCCGGAGAGCTCTTGTATGCTTTAGAATCACTCTTGCCGTGCTGTGAGGTCTTATGGGTGTGATACGGTTGCAGAGCAGTAGACGGAGTGGTTTGTTAGTGTGAAGTGTGCTTGTTTATGCTTGACGCGGCACACTGCCCATTCACTTGGTTTTAGTCTATTTGCGATTGAAAGTCGTTCCCGGCAGCATTGAGTTCACATAGCCTAAGAACAACGTGACTGCCAAGATGCGAACTCGGAATCCTGCCATAGTATTCCACCAATTACTCCGCACTGTTTAACTGCCAATCAGAGCACGCTTCGCTTTTAAGAGCCATGAGCTTTGAACGATCCATACGTTTCAGAGAGGAGGGGCATAGAGGAGAAACGACATGCACTGTAGTGGAAAATACAGCGTTACTTAACTTAAATCTTGCAACATATTGCGTTACATCTAAAACAAACAATAATATTTGTTTAAGGTGTGTCATATGACCCCTTTAAATCTGACATCTGCCGGTTCCGGTAAGGTTTGATCGATCTAAGCGACTGATGTGGACTTTTCTTCGATAAGAATTTGTATGATTGCACACTCCGCGACCATGAATTCAAGGAAAACCATGGAATTTATAGCACTGACCAGCCCAACGTTGTTACGTAAAGCGAGGCCTGACGGAGACTTAATTGAAGTAAACAGTCCCCGTATCTTGCTACAAAACTGCCGTCATAATTAAACTCTGCAGTTAAATGGCAGGGAAGTATGACCGAAATGCTATGACATTTCGGAAAAGAGTTTGTAGACTGGGATCAGTTGTCACGATCGTCACGCTGATCACGTTGACCATTGCTGAACATCCGCCAGAAAGGGAAAACAATAAAAAGAAAGTACCTTTCCTTTTCCCGGTATCTTAGTAGGTGAAAACATGCAAGGGACAGTTATGGAACGTGTTTACATTCCCTGCGCTGCTCAGCTGTTCCGATGTAAACATGCGCTATAGCCCCATCAAGACCATTGGTTGTCGGGTCTTGTGCACTTAAATCAGTTTGAAATTGGTGGTAACTTTAAGGAACAAGCGCTGCATAGAAGTTGTTCATATTAAAGTACTTCCAAACCTTTAACATGAACGCATCTCAGAGTTTAAATTCTGGATGCAGCGTTAGAGACTTTCCAGCAAGGCTGTTGAATGAAACGCCTGCCATCACTATATGAGACTTGAGTGACGGAATGTATTAAACAACCCAGACGTTCTGAGAAGCAAGTCCTATATGAGCTGAAAAGGTCGCAGTCGAGTAATCCTAGCATGATGAGCAAATAGCCATGTAGTCATGATTATCCTCTGTACCGTCCTTGATCACGTGTGAATATCGGCTGCTTCAACTGCGAACGCACACAAAAGTTAAGTGGCGATCTTATATACTCCGAATGTTAGGTGATGATTGGTTATTGGTCTATACGTAGTAAGTGACGTGAGATTGAGTCTTCCCGGCAGAACTTGCACTGAAGCTCACATTTCACTTCAAAATTTGCCCCCAATGATCTTCTATAGTAATTGTTATTCCTACTATGGAAAGTCAATGGAGGCAGATTTTGAAGTGAGCTATTCCTTTAAGAGCTATACATGTTTCACACATATTGTAACGGCCAACTAATGTTTTAAAGTGTGCATGTGCCTTTAAGATGCCTGATGACTATGCTGCTGTGATGCGCATGCGAGGGCTCGTGTGTGAGTACGCGCTGTCACAGAGAGGTGAAGGAGAGTGATGGTCGTTTTAGCTCTACCGCTGACCACATGTGTACATTATTTTCTTTGTTTGTGACGGTTTGTGAGTGTTTGTTGTCCCGTTTCTGTACCCGCTGCTTTGTATGTGTATTAAAAGAGCGCTGGTGAAAACCGCTATTAAAGGTTGTGAAATGCCTATCTAATGGACTTGTGTTCCTTCTTCTCCTCCGGCCATCTGTTTAATTCCTGGTAACATTGGCCCCAACTCTCTGGCCCGCCGTTACAATATACAGTATGTTTAGTTTAGACATAATCCTCATTATCTCCTAGGCCTATATCACCAGTAAGTAGTAAGGTTCTTGTATATGGTAAGGTGTAGAAGCCTTGTTGGATTTCTTAGCATAGTTTAACTACAAACATAAGCTATAACTCCTATAAATGGTAACCATACAGAGAAAATGGTGAATTCATGGATACTGTGGTTTTACTGCAAATACCATCCCTGCTGAAAAATAACACTGAATTTGTGATTTAGAATGAGATTTTTCTATTAAATTCCTCTTTGTTGTGTGTTTTGAGTTTTATTTCAATAGGATTTACCTTCCACCAATAGAGTCCATCACACAAAAGTAGACAAGAAGTATCAATATCATACAACTCCCATTATAACCATTAAATCCATTACATTTAATGTTGTGTTTTTTGCTGGGTTCTATTGTTTACTTCAACAATAAAAACATCATTCATTTTCCAAATGGCTTTAAATGATATAGCAGCAGATCAGAAGTTAGCACAGCTCAAGGTGTGAGTTAGGTTTGTTTACCGTTTAGCTTAGATTAGATTAGATTCAACTTTATTGTCATTACACATATACAAGTACAGTGTAACGAAATGTAGTTTAGGTCTAACCAGAAGTGCAATTAGCAAGTGCAGGATATACAGTGTGAATAAATACAGAATACAATATTAGGAAAATAATATACAATGGGCATGTACTATGAAAATATGACAGTCGGTATGTACTATGAACAATATAAACAGAAGGCTATATACTGTGAACATTAATTTACAGGTGGTTATGAACAGATAACAATATAGACTATACAATAGTGCAAGTGACTTAATGTGCATTAATTATAGAAATTAGCTTATAAAGTTGCAGTGCAATAGATGAGTCAATACGGTTATTAAAGGTACAGTGCAGTATATGAGTTAATGCGGTTATTAAGGTTACAGTGCAACACATGAGTAGATGCAGTTATACATTTACAGTGCAGTAGATGAGTTAGTGCAGTTATTGAAGTTATAGTGCAATTAAATAGATGAGTAGATGCAGTTAATAGAGTTACAGTGCAGTAGATGAGTTAGTGCAGTTATTGAAGTTATAGTGCAATACATGAGTAGATGCAGTTATACAGTTACAGTGCAGTAGATAAGTTAGTGCAGTTATTGAAGTTATAGTGCAATAAAATAGATGAGTAGATGCAGTTAATAGAGTTACAATGCAGTAGATAAGTTAGTGCAGTTATTGAAGTTATAGTGCAATAGATGAGTAGATGCAGTTAATAGAGTTACAGTGCAGTAGATAAGGTAATGCAGTTATTGAAGTTCTACCAGAAAGACTCAGGAACATAGAACGATAAATAACATTTATTAAACATAATATTAAAGATCTTTGGGCATAGGCCCCGTCCAATGATTGAATCATGGAATATGGTTCCGATGTTCCTGCCTGAAGATAAGGCAGGGGCGGAGCCTACCCCCGGACTGAGGACGGGACCCTGACCTGGTGGTGGTGGTGGGGAGGATGGAGGTTTCACACATGCTTTAGTTTCTGCGAACGAAAGAGAGGGTAAGTACCATCCTTATATACTACGTGCTGAGGGATGATAGGCTAACCGTTAATTAATTATGATGTGAGGAGTCTTCCTGATAGAACTTGCGCGAGAGCTTACATTTATAGTGCAATAGATAAGTTAATGCAGTTATTGAAGTTACAGTGCAGTAGATGATGAGGAGAAAAATGCTGATCTTGCAGTTCAAAAAATTGCTCAGACAAAGAAGGTCCAGGTGTCAAAGATTTTACTTTATTTTTTCAAGTCAAACAAAGAGAGATGTTTCCCAAAAGCATCTGAAAATCGGGTGTTTCCAACCTCTAGTTATACTGAAACTACTCAGAGGTGTTTCCTTTCGAAACAAATCAGGTAAATTCCCGCTATCTCTTATTTTTATTATCCAACTGTCCTTGTCTGCCACCATTATTTCTAGGCATCAAGGTTTGTGGTCTAATGGTGGAATTTCAACCTTTACTAATTTTTTTTAAAAAATAAGTTGTGCTATAATGCATCATAAGTTTGACTTAATTGGGTCAGGCCTTTAAAACATCACTGGATTTTGTTTTGCTGAAAATGATTAAAATGTTTTATGAAAGCAATTACTGCATAAATTCACATATATTGATTCTATCATGCACAAGTATATTGATTCTATCATTCAAACAATCTTGATTCTAATACTCATCTAAGTTAATATGATTTCTGATCTACTAACACAACTATGTTACAAACATTCCTATGAATACTTCTTCATAACCGGGGTAAATAACAGTCCCCATAGTATACAGGATATGATCAAATTTCACACAATATAGATGAGTTAATGCAGTTATTGAAGTTACAGTGCAGTAGATGAGTAGATGCAGTTAATAGAGTTATAGTGCAATAGATGAGTAGATGCAGTTAATAGAGTTATAGTGCAATAGATGAGTAGATGCAGTTAATAGAGTTACAGTGCAGTAGATGAGTTAATGCAGTTATTGAAGTTATAGTGCAGTAGATGCAGTTAATAGAGTTATAGTGCAGTAGGTGAGTAGATGCAGTTAATAGAGTTACAGTGCAGTAGATGAGTTAGAGCAGTTATTGAAATTACAGTGCAGTAGATGAGGTAATGCAGTTATTGAAGTTACAGTGCAGTAGATGAGTAGATGCAGTTAATAGAGTTACAGTGCAGTAGATGAGTAGATGCAGTTAATAGAGTTACAGTGCTGTAGATCAGTTAATGCAGTTATTGAAGTTACAGTGCAGTAGATGAGTAGATGCAGTTAATAGAGTTACAGTGCAGTAGATGAGTAGATGCAGTTAATAGAGTTACAGTGCAGTAGATGAGTAGATGCAGTTAATAGAGTTACAGTGCAGTAGATGAGTTAATGCAGTTATTGAAGTTACAGTGCAGTAGATCAGTTAAAGCAGTTATTGAAATTACAGTGCAGTAGATGAGGTAATGCAGTTATTGAAGTTACAGTGCAGTAGATGAGTAGATGCAGTTAATAGAGTTACAGTGCAGTAGATGAGTAGATGCAGTTAATAGAGTTACAGTGCAGTAGATGAGTTAATGCAGTTATTGAAGTTACAGTGCAGTAGATGAGTAGATGCAGTTATTAAAGTTACAGTGCAGTAGATAAGTTAATGCAGTTATTGAAGTTACAGTGCAGTAGATAAGTTAGAGCAGTTATTGAAATTACAGTGCAATAGATGAGTCAATACGGTTATTAAAGGTACAGTGCAGTATATGAGTTAATGCGGTTATTAAGGTTACAGTGCAACACATGAGTAGATGCAGTTATACATTTACAGTGCAGTAGATGAGTTAGTGCAGTTATTGAAGTTATAGTGCAATTAAATAGATGAGTAGATGCAGTTAATAGAGTTACAGTGCAGTAGATGAGTTAGTGCAGTTATTGAAGTTATAGTGCAATACATGAGTAGATGCAGTTATACAGTTACAGTGCAGTAGATAAGTTAGTGCAGTTATTGAAGTTATAGTGCAATAAAATAGATGAGTAGATGCAGTTAATAGAGTTACAATGCAGTAGATAAGTTAGTGCAGTTATTGAAGTTATAGTGCAATAGATGAGTAGATGCAGTTAATAGAGTTAAAGTGCAGTAGATGAGGTAATGCAGTTATGAAAGTTACAGTGCAGTAGATGAGGTAATGCAGTTATAAGAGTAGTCCATTAGTGCAAATGAGCATTCAGTATAATATTCCTGGTGTGCAAGTGAGCAGAATACAGTGCAAATGATGCTATGTGTGTGTAAACAGTCCGATAGAGCAGATACATGAAGTACTGGTGTGTACAGTTCAGTCATTCATGGCAGCCCTGTAGTGCAATGTAAACAATGTAATAGCAGCATTAAAGTTAAAGTTATGAGGGGTAGTGGAATCAGTGGGGGGCAGAGTTCAATAATGAAACAGCTCTGGGAAAAAAAGCTGTTTCCTAGTCTGCTGGTTCTTGCCCGGAGGCACCTGAAGAGCCTACCGGAAGGCAGGAGAGTAAACAGTCTTTGAGACTGGGTGAGAGGAGTCCTTGAGAATGTTGCGAGGCAGACAGCGTTTCTTTTGGATGTCCTCAATGGAAGGGAGTGTAGTTCCTGTGATGCGCTGGGCTGTTTTCACCACCCGCTGCAGTGCCTTGCGCTCAGCAACAGAACAGTTCCCGTACCAGACTGTGACACAGTTGGTCAGGATGCTCTCTATCGTGCAGCGATAGAAGTTCACCAGGATAGTTGAAGATAGTTGGTTCTTCTTCAGTGTCCTCAGAAAGAAGAGACGCTGGTGAGCCTTCTTGACCAGGCATGAGGTGTTGGTGGTCCAGGACAGGTCCTCCGAAATATGGGTCCCCAGGAACTTAAAACTGGAAACACGTATAACAGCCATCCCATTAATGTGGATGGGGTCGTGTGTGCCTCCTTTCGCCTTCCTGAAGTCCACGAGGATCTCCTTTGTCTTGGAGGTGTTAAGAAGCAGGTTGTTGTTTGAGCACCATGTGGCCAGGTGCCGGACCTCCTCCCTGTAAGCAGTCTCATCGTTGTTGCTAAAGAGACCAATCACTGTTGTATCGTCTGCAAACTTGATGAAGGAGTTAGGTCCTTTCACAGGCCTGCAGTCGATTGTGAAAAGGGAGTAGAGAAAAGGGCTCAGTACGCATCCCTGTGGTACACAAGTGTTGAGGGTGATGGTGGTGGAGCAGATGTGGCCTACCCAAACAAGCTGAGGCCTGTTCGTCAAGAAATCCATAATCCAGTTGCAGGTTGGGTTGTTAATGCCTAGGTTTCCAAGTCTGGTGATAAGCATGAAGGGATGACGGTATTGAATGCAGAGCTGAAGTCTACAAACAGTTGGTTGTGGGGACCAGATGTGTGAGCACGGAGTGCAGCGCCCATGGACACTGCATCATCTGTGCTCCTATTGCTACGATAGGCAAATTGGTATGGGTCCAGTGTGGATGGTAAAGAGTCTTTTAGGTGTGACAGGGGCCAGCCACTCAAAGCACTTCATAACAATGGGTGTGAGTGCTACAGGGCGGTAGTCATTCAGGCATGTCGGGCTGGAATGTTTTGGAATGGGCACAATGGAGGTGGATTTAAAACATGCTGGAACCACTGCTTGGGCGAGGGACAGGTTGAAGATATCCGTGAAGACCCCAGCGAGCTGCTCTGCACATGCCCTGAGTACGCGACCAGGGATGCAATCAGGACAAGCAGCCTTGCGTGCGTTTATCCGGCTTAGTGCAGTGAAAACATCTGTGGAATTTAGTTTGATGATTGGGTGGTCAGAAGAGGGTGTGAGCCTGGTGGCGGGTTCCTTATTGTCTCTCTCAAAGCGTGCATAAAAGTCATTAAGCTCGTTCAGAAAGGCAGCATCTGTGGCTATGGGGATGGAGTGTTTGGGTTTGTAATCACTAATGGCCTGGATGCCCTGCCACATGCGTCGAGGGTCAGAATTGGTAAAATGCTCCTCTAACTTCAACTTGTAGCAGTGCTTGGACTTTTTGATGCCCCTCTTCAGATTTGCCCTGGAAGTACTATAGGCCTGTGCATCACCTGATCTGAAGGCGGTGTTGCGTGCTTTCAACAGCAGGCGCACTTCCATGTTCATCCATGGCTTCTGATTCGGGTATATGGTGATCTGCTTTTGAGCTGTGACACTATCAATGGTGGTATTGATGTAGTCCAATACAGAGGAGGTGTAGGTGTCTATGTCCGTGTGAGAGCCACTGGTGGCCTGAGAAGCAAACATACTCCAGTCTGTGTGTAGAAACCTTTCCTGGAGTGTTAAGTCTGCCCCCGCAGGCCACACCTTGATGGTCTTCACTGATGGCTTCACACGATTAATGAGAGGTGAATACTTGGGAGTGAGGAACGAAGAAAGGTGATCAGATTGACCCAGATGGGGGAGGGGGGGTCGCGGTGTAAACTTCAGCCATGTTTGTATAGACATGATCCAAAGTTTTGTTTCCTCTTGTGTGGCAGGAAACATGCTGGTGAAATTTAGGGAGCACTGTCTTTAAGTTAGAGTGATTAAAATCTCCCGCAACAATAAATGCAGCCTCCGGGTGAGCAGTCTGTTGTTTACGGCTCATGAAGTTCTTTCATAGCAAGCTCGGCATCAGCATCCGGTGGAATATAAGCTGCCGTTATAATGGTGGAAGTGAATTCCCGTGGCAGATAAAACGGTCTACATTTAACCATGAGAAGCTCAAGGTTAGCCGAGCAGTGTCTCCCGACAATAACAGAGTTCGTGCACCAAGCTTTATTGACATAAATGCACAATCCACCTCCTCTTGTCTTACCGGATTCCTCTGCCGTTCTATCCGCCCGGTGTGTGTTGTAGCCCGCTAACTCAATAGCGTTCTCCGGTATGCCGCTGTGTAGCCATGTTTCCGTGAAGATTATGCCATTGCAGTTCAAAAGTCTTTTATTGTTGATGATGCGGAGTCGAATCTCATCCATTTTGTTCACTAATGATCGTACAGTAGCAAGGAAAATGCTGGGTAAAGAGAGCCGGTGTGGTGTTAGCTTTAGCATAGCTCTTAGCCCTCCGCACTTCCCCCGCCTTTGTTTACGATCTCGACCCCGCTGGCGAGCACTTCCGCCTGGCCGTGTGGGGTGTGTAGCATCGGGTGTTTTGGCGATCTCAGGGACGAGTTGAATGTTGCTGATAAGACTTCCGGGAATGTGCAAACCGATATCCAAAAGCTCATGCCGGGTGTACGATGTGAATGCACAACTGTTCTGAACGAACAGGCCCGAGATGAGCAAGAAAAACACTATATAAATGCTAAAACTGGAGAGACGCTGAGCCTCGCGATGTTTACGTGCCACCATCTACGCCAAAGTCCAATCGGACTAGCTGATCGTTTTCATGACAATGTTTCTAACCCCTGATTGTAACCCACAGATGATTACACCACACTTTAACATGTGCCTTTTTTCTTATATTGTTCGATTTCCATTTTTAGAGCGCTATCAACAGTGTAACAGCGCCTGCGTTTACATTAGTTTAGAGGTGAAGTCCCAGGGTTGCCGAATGGCCATTCAAAGCTTGCGAGCTAAGAAAAACTGAAATACTTGGCAACAGTGAAAGGTCCTGGAAGATCGTGAGCCAGATAAATCGCGGACACAGGAAAACCCGCCGCGTAGAAACCACTTTCTACTTTTGGAGCTTTTTATAAATGTAGTGGAGTAAAAAGTGTGATA